>NW_018408483.1:686777-716665 GCF_002113885.1 Mizuhopecten yessoensis
CAGTAATATATCGTTATACTCAGTAAAACATCAGCTTTTACAGTAATATATCGTTATACTCAGTAAAACTTCAGTTTTTACAGTAATATATCGTTATACTCAGTAAAACATCAGTTTGTACAGTAATATATCGTTATACTCAGTAAAACATCAGCTTTTATAGTAATATATCTTTATACGCAGTAAAACATCAGTTTTTACAGTAATATTTCGTTATACTCAGTAAAACATCAGCTTTTACAGTAATATATCGTTATACACAATCAATTAGTACAGTAATACATCGTTATACATCCCCCCACATCAGTTTGTATAGAGTAATACATCGTTATACAGAGACACACATCAGTTTGTATATAGAAATACATCGTTATACATCCCCCCACATCAGTTTGTATAGAGTTATACATCGTAATACATAGACACACATCAGTTTGGATAGAGTAATACATCGTTATACATAGACACACATCAGTTTGTACATTAAAATTTTGTTTAAAATAGTAATTCATCAGTTCGTACAGTATTCCATCATAATACGCAGTAAAACATCAGTTTTTAGAGTAATATATCGTTATACGCAGTAAAACATCGGTTTTTACAGTAATATATCGTTATACTCAGTAAAACATCAGTTTTTACAGTAATATATCGTTATACACAGTAAAACATCAGCTTTTACAGTAATATATCGTTATACACAGTAAAACATCAGCTTTTACAGTAATATATCGTTATACTCAGTAAAACATCAGCTTTTACAGCAATATATCGTTATACTCAGTAAAACATCAGTTTTTACAGTAATATATCGTTATACACAGTAAAACATCAGCTTTTACAGTAATATATCGTTATACTCAGTAAAACATCAGTTTTTAAAGTAATATATCGTCATACACAGTAAAACATCAGTCTTTTACAGTAATATATCGTTATAACCAGTAAAACATCAGTTTTTACAGTAAGATATTGTTATACATTTGCTTGTTCAGTAATACTCTACTCTAAGGCTCTACTACGTTGGAGTTGACATTTGCATGCTTCCTGATTTCCCTGTACAGTCCCCTTACACAATCATTCCTGCTACAATACTTTGATATGTTCTGGGCTTGACGTTTACGATGTACAGCACATTTAAAAAACATCTCTTAACCTCACAGTCGTGAATATGCCTTGTCTTACCAGATCATGCAAGTTGTGTTAAATTCTCAACATTTAATATTGGAAACATGTTCCCAGAAGTTGTCCAAGGGAAATAAAACAAGCTTTTGTCCGTTAGAATTTCTTACTGTTCAAGTAAGATGGAGGAAGTAGTATGAAGTAGACTCTAAATGTAAGAAAAATGATACAGTGGCTGTAATGAAAAGAGGCAAAATTTGGCAGTTATGACAAATCTTAAATTTTGGATAATGAAATATCAATTTTAATAATATTGGAAATATAAAGTCGGCATCAGATCCGCGCTATCACAAGGAGACATTACTGCATCCATCACATACACCCATACACAACACACGTGGAGGCGAGTCCTGAAATGACTTCAACTGTTAATAGGACACTGCTTATTTGGTTTGTACCTTTCCCCGTGTCCGAATCCATCTACAACCACGTTAGTGTATAAACAACATTCCAATTTTAATATTATGCAAGAGACATCAAGTCGTACAAAGCAATTTCCTATGATACCGGATCCCACATAGTACGCACAAGGATAACACGTATCAGAAAAACCAAGTTACTTTACATTGACTTAATATACATTAAAATACCATTTACCAATGCTGGCTATTTACTTTCTCTTTGCTAAATTAACATTTAAATAAAATCTTTGCTTAAAATATTCGGTTCAATGACGACTCCCATATACTGAATAATATTAAAATCCCGGTAGATCTGGCGGTTCATTCGATATGGCTGTGTGAGATAGCTCCAGGACCATTATCTAACGTGATAAGTGTCGAGACAGGGCTCGCGCTTACAAATGAAGTAATGCTAATGAAATAATGGTAGCGATCCTCCTATCCTTGTCGTTAGCCTTGATTTCCGCTCGATTATCAGGTATACTTGTATATGTATGGGCCGTTAGGCTTAATAGCAATGACAATCTAATGCTGAACTTGCTTCTGATAGTAATTATAAATAAATGATTTCGATCTAAAGTATCATTCCGAAGGACAAATAGATTTGACGAACTTACACACTGATCAACGACCAGTAGACAGGCGGAATCCACATGCGGGTTGGATGGTGCACGGTGCACGGTGAAGAAGTACACTACTGTATGATTCAAAGTTTGAAAAAAAAATGAAAAAAACCAAATCTAACAAAATAGTCTGCTCAATCCCAGCTCCCCTCTCTAAAATACCCGAAAAAGCAAGCAATCCCCAAAACAACAAATACAAAGATAGATGTAGGTGCTAGTCTCTCTATTTTCGTAAACCGGTACACATCAACGATGGTACCATGTTGGAATTTGTAATTTTGCTATTTTCAAAACGCAATTACGAATCCAATAGGATAAAACAGTATGTTTGCTCTGCTTGCATACTCAATAAATCCGAATACTATGTGTATGAAATTGAACGAAATTCTGTAATATGGAATCAGTTATATGGGTCATAAAAGTATTTATGAAGGGGAGATAGAAGTGACCAACAATGATCTGCTGCTCTCATAGCAATTATTCTGTTTTTCGTTTTCTTTCTTTCCTGTCTGCTTTCTGTTACAGGCCTTGTCTCCCTAGGTACCCGTCCTCCTATAATCCTGCTTGTTGTCTCCCTATGTACCCGTCCTCCTATAACCCTGCTTGTTGTCTCCCTAGGTACC
This sequence comes from Mizuhopecten yessoensis, assembly GCF_002113885.1. Taxonomy (NCBI): domain Eukaryota; kingdom Metazoa; phylum Mollusca; class Bivalvia; order Pectinida; family Pectinidae; genus Mizuhopecten; species Mizuhopecten yessoensis. The sequence continues at coordinate 689,607 of NW_018408483.1, forward strand.
CGTCCTCCTATAACCCTGCTTGTTGTCTCCCTAGGTACCCGTCTTCCCATAACCCTGCTTGTTGTCTCCCTAGGTACCTGTCCTCCTATAACCCTGCTTGTTGTCTCCCTAGGTACCCGTCCTCCTATAACCCTGCTTGTTGTCTCCCTAGGTACCCGTCCTCCTATAACCCTGCTTGTTGTCTCCCTAGGTACCCGTCCTCCTATAACCCTGCTTGTTGCAAGGACGTTAAACTCCAAACAAACAAACAAAATAATGGGGACAGCAGATCAATTCTGGTTTCTATCATGTCCCCTTTTTAGACGACACGGAAGAAAACTCCCGATTCTGCATATAAGTCTCCTCTAACGACATTGAACCTGCAGTATCTAAATACTGTATTAACTTGCATTGTATAAACATGAAGTAGAAAAATGTGCTTACCGTCAAATGTACATGTAGATGTCAATACACTTTCTACATTGTACATTTTGTCCCAGAAAAACCTCCGAACAATGACGCGAGAAGCCCAGACACTCGCGCGGTTGAACAATAAGTACAATTACTTTTACAACGATAACATATCTTATACCTATATATGATTCCGACGGGGTAAACAAAAAATGCAATTAGAAATAGAAAATCACTGTTACAGTTGAACAACACCACTTTTACAAATTTCCTCTCATTTTTTATTACCTGTTTTCTTACTTTACATATTTTTTTATATATATATTGACATTCCTATGTACATTATAATACAGAAAAAATCTAAAGTGGGCGAACAAGACACCGAAAAATTAGATGCGGGATTGGTTTAGTTTTATTCGCTTAAGCGTATAGGGTTACCGTATACTGTTTCTGATTTGTCAACGAATTATATTAAAAAAATAAATTGAAAGTGCGTGGCTTTAAAGATAAAACCACCCTGTTATATCTCAGTGCATTATCGTATGAGAAAACAGAACAACCTTTGTCTTTGCTTAAGAGACATTGGCGAAAAGGAGTAAAAATGGGGAGGGGGATACAAAAACATCCGGTAAGATGATGTATAAATGGTGTGGACTTAGCCAGGACTTCTGGTGGACTACATAGAACTTACATGTGTAACATGTCTGGTGCATGTTCTTTACTCATGTTTGACTAGAGTCAGGACCACACCTGTTCGGTACAGGTAAGGTACTACTCGCGGAATACGCTGGACCAGAAAATCAATTACCAAGTCTATTGGAATGATTTCAGGAAAAAAAAATGAAAATTGATGTCGCATGCTACATTACATGCATATCTTGTTTCTGATAATTCGTCCCAAGGTCTACTCCAGTACACATGACGCTCGCCTACCTCATTACCGAATTACATGCAATAATTGCGGTGCCCGATTATATTTTCATTTCAACCGAAAATTCATTAGGGATCTAAAAGAGATTCAATGAACAATTTATTTATACATCTATACTTGTCTCGACGCCTGCCAATTTTCCTCTGTTTTTAATTTGTTTAAAGTAAAAACCTACTCCATGAAATTGCAATAAGTATTTATCTTCATTTTCCCTCCTCTTCTCTATTGGATTCTGACCCGTTTATGCAATATAGACCAACCCGTGAAACTCGATGACGGCATCGTAACGTACGGCTATCGACCGCCTGTAACGTGCGATTAGGCCGTCCGTCATCGATTAAGGTTTTTACATCCCAAATGGTTTACAACATAGACTCTAATTTTACAGATTTACAATAGAACTTGCTGTCTGGAAGAAACCAGCTTATATTTCACCTGATTTTGGTTTCTTTCCAATTATCTCAATATTGTCAATGGGTTGGATTCTGTAGACGTGCCCTCTTGGCAGGTTGCGAACAGGTGCGCTTCTTGGTTAGCTTGCAGCTAGTTTGAAATTCAATTCCTTACATCTGTTCACCTTAATTTGTTTTTCAATGGATACAATCTTTGTAAGTTATTTTTCCACTTGATACGCAGGCTTCGATAAGACGTAAGGAAATAAATAGGTACATGCAATAGACAGAAGAAAAAAACAATCCTCGGTGTTACAATAGGTACAATAAATTTATTTTGGTTGCGTTCGTGTCCCCAAATTCAGGGCAAGAAAGGAAACCCTGCAGGAGGTTCCCGTTTAAGTCGCCTCAGACGGATCATGTTCTGGGTAACAGCAGTAACTGCTTTCCATCATTACCCTACCTGAAATGTGTATACAATCACAACACGGAGGTTTAAAGCGAACTATGAAAATATATCAATGAACAAGGACATTGTCAGACTTGAAATTTGATAAAGAAATATATAAACAGGAACTAAGTAAATGAAGAGCTATCAAAACAAACGGAAAGACAACGCCAATCCCCACAAAGAACCGTTGGTGAACCCAGGTGTTCCGGAATTGTAAGCGTTTTTCTCCACCACCTACGACACCCGTCAGGATATCTCCCGTCAAATACAGGAAATGACGGACATTACTGGTCCATTGCTTACAATCAAGCGAACATTGTTCGACTGTGTTCTAGAAATGCATAGTAATAACCAATACATTAAATGTAAAATTAATACCTTTGAACCAGCAATAGAACAGGGCAAAATTCTCTGTCCGTTAAAAAAACACAAAAAACAATTTGTACACATAAATAAACATTTGTGTAATATTTATTTGTATTTCAACATTGTTGGCAATACAAACAAATAATAACAAATCTATGTATTCTACGAATAAAATACATGGCGCATATTAGAAAGTATTCCTAAAAAGTGTCTACTCGGCAATCAATGAACGTATATCCTGAACTATTTATGACTACTTTCCACATTGTCAGTACGAACCATGCTTTAATTAACGATGTGTTGCCGTAATTAATAAGATACCGTTGAGTGGCTGTGTGTGAGCCGAGCCTTGTGGCCGTCTGGGATGGGCTATTTTAGGTATCACAGAGAACCACGTACGCGTCCCTGGCACGAGTAGAACATTACAGCTATAGTGTAGTAATGTATCGTTAATGAGTGCGATCTATATGATCGCAGTACCCCAACAGGACGGAAACTAAACCAAACAGCCTGGGAATAAGAAAAGGTTATTTGTAAGATGCAACAAATGTGGGAGCCCCCTTAAAAAATAGGGATTTGGTTTTGTCTTTATTTTCTTGGAGAACAAAATCGACTTAACAAATCTTTGCACCGATTGCAACATATGTTTTTTTTTTTGTATTTTCCCTCTTTTTTAACTACCGTTTTTGTTTCACAACGCCTTACTTTGCAATACCTCGCTTTTAAGGTGAACTTTGGCTCAAGTGAGGAAGCTACCTGGTTCTGTTTCCTGACAGAAACAAACCAAGTACTGCGCTGTTCAGTTAAAAGGGATGGCGGAAAGTACTGGTCAGTCTGCTACAATGTATCTGTAAAGTGTGACCGGATAGAAAGTCATTGTAACAAGTTTGAACATCAGTTTGTTAACTTGTTTTTGTTTTACAGACGATTTACAATTCAAATAATTTAAAGAGACAAACAACACTATAAAGGATGTTTACAAAAATGAATACATCAAAACTTAATTAAATGCTAAAAAAACTTTATGTACAGATAAATTGAATGTAAGTTATCATATATAAATCTCACAGAAACTGTATCGAACAATTTTTCATAGTTGTCCGTTTGAAATATGAGAACATCATAAAATATTTTACTCGACTTAAAACACAATTTATTATCCAAATAGGTACAAAGGATTTGGCACAAGTTATAGAAATTTATAAAGGCAATTCCTATCAATAAAATATTTCATACATATATGTACAAGTGATGACATAGACAGTTAATGTGTAATTCAACAGTATAAAGGAGTCAATTATATGTAAATTGTTTCACTGTAAATGGTTGGTCACAAGCTTGAACATAAGGTTGATTTTAATATCGTAAAATGTAAGGATGTGTCTTGTAGCATTGGCCCGTGCGTAGTCGCGAGAGGAAGATTTCTTTTAAGCGGTCACCTCTACTCTTAGCGATTGAACCCACATAAGGTGGAATTGAAAATAACTTATAATTCATTTTTCATTCCAATAATGCTGCCGATCCGTTCTAAAAAAAATGCTACGGAAGGGTCAGTGGCTCATTATATTGAGACAGCTGTCGACAACAGCTCAGCAAAAAATGTAGATATAACTTTTTTAATTTTGTCACAACGACATTATCTTGCAACATTTTCGGTATCAACAGGAAGCTTCGTCAGCGCAGGTATGGTGACAGTCTGTTCGGAAATCAAAGCCTGTCGTATAACGTAAACGGTAAACAGTTTTGAACATTTAAATGTTAATTTTATACAGCCAATTAGGGTCCCATCAGTGATAAAGGGACATTACCACCAACCATGGTGGTTTGATGTGAATATTTTACTTCGCAAATAATACCAGTTCACACCCTATCATATTGATGTACCGCTTCAGCATGTGGGAACCGCGCGTTATAACCGTAAACAACCATAATTACAACTCCGGATATTGCCTTATCACCTTCGTACAAAACATGACGAAGCTGTCGATAGAATAGCTAAGGGTTATACTTTCCATCCTACGCTGCAGTATGATATATCACTTGAGAGCGGTGAAGACATAACAGGACGATCACAATTCTCTTACATCAGTGATTGTACATAGCTGTGCCGTGATCCAATTAGAGAAATGCATACGATATTAGTAAAGATACCGAGAAGACCACCGATCGACTAATGTCCAATTAAATGTCACAGTCCTGTCTCCTTGAGGTATCATGACAACCGATTATGTCTACATTTGGTAAAAGCTGTACAGGTGATCTCCGTTACGAGCAGTATAGCGCGAGGTTATTAGGAAACACGATTAACCTCCGATTATCGAGATGATCCTGCTACAGAGATAAGACTTACCGATTGGACAGAATGAGAGGCTTGGGAGTTGGATAAAAAACCTGGCCCATCAACATTCTAAAGGCATTTCTAGAGAGGCGCTATCGCTACGGATCGGTCTTAAATCTTCCCTTTTATTCTTGTTAAGGAAACTATTAGAAAAGTTGGCACTACATTGAAGCTTTAAATATTCCTTCCCCGGAAATTATAATGATTTAAAATTCAATTTGGGAGATACGCATCCAAGGCCAACGTTCGTATTCTTGTAGGTTCATAAACATGGGCAGCAGTGTTCGACCGCTCCCTTTCACTTTATATTCGGTGAAAAAGTCCGTAAATTACACCGGCGCTATCAGCAGCCTGCTCCGCCCGTCTGAAGAGATCGGAACACGATGGAGGGGAGGAATCAATGTCGGCCTTTTATTTAGAGTGGGGTTTTGAGAGTTTTTAATCAAATCTTTACGAGTGACAAGTTGAATAGGGCATGACTATACATTACGTTAGTTATCTTAGTCCGAGTATATGACCATATGTAGGTAGAGCGTATATCGGTATCGGTTGCGCGTGTTATCTTAACAACGAAACCCAAGCGCCCGATAGACAAGAACATGCACTTTCCTGGATCGATGAGCAATGTCACATGACCAAGCTACGTGTTTAGACCCAGTGAGTTTTAAACCAGATACCACCTGTATTGGTAGTTGTTGGTGATACGATTTTACCAGAAGCGCTCTGAAAATAGATTTGAATATACAATAAAAGTATTTTAGAAATCAAAGCTTTTCTATTATCCGATTTCGATGCTACTGCAGCACAATATGTTTGTTTGTTTGCTATTCGGGGTTTAATGTTTCGGCAATAGTCAAGGTCATATGAAGACTGTGGTACGGGTGATGGGGCCTTTTCAAAGGCATTTCATTGAAATATCACAACCTAGTTACGTTGGGATAATACTCCATCCGGTTACTTGATGCTGACAACGTACTTACCTGTCCTATTCGTCACGTATTTACTCAGAATGTCAAGCAAAGGGCAGTTAGTAATGAGTGTAACGATTCTGGTTTGTTTTGGTTAGAGAAAATAACCCGTAACTTTGTTTTTTTGTTTAACGTCCTATGAATAATTATTGTCATTTAAGGAAGTGCCAATACATTACTTACTGTAAACGAGACATTTTCAATCGAGGCACAAGGAAACAAAATTATGTAAGTACATGTTTTAGAGAAAAAACACGAATCGAAAGTCTTCAAAATAAAGCCAAGCACTAGGAAGTGAAGGGGAAAAACAAGATAAAAATACATAAAAATCCCATGAAGCGCTTCCTGTGTACGTGCCATACTCATGATGTCTTGTGTAAAATCAAGAAAAAAGAATCAGGTTATCATCTATATGACACAGTGAACCACTCCTAAAAGAAGGGTAGACAATGATATCTTATAGTTCAATTCAGGTAAGGATGACGACTGTAATGTTTCTCTAATAGGCATTTTACACATGGTGATACGTTCTTTAGCTGTCAATAAGGTGCTTAACCGTATAAGCCAAACCAGAACAAAATTGCAGCCTCACAACTAAGTTATTATCCAATGTTTAATTTGACTGGTCTATCCATACGATCATAGGACTTAAAGAAGATAATTGAATATTAAATCTATAATTATTGTAATAGATTTCCCCATTCCTTGAGAGTATGACAGAGGGATGATTTATTTCGTTGTTTAGAGATATTCTGTGTTATACTTAGAGGAAGGGCCTGGTTGTTTTTCTCCAATCATTTCGTTATATTATAAAACATTGTTTTTTAGTTGTTCAGCTGATTTGCACATAGCCTCCTCCGTCAATAGCTGATGCTAATGTCATATTGTTCCAGTGACGTCATATTGCTTCTTTCTGCGTGCCATCTGTAATATCCTATAAATCTGGTAACAAATAGGCTAGTTAGTTTCCTTTGGAGTACTGATAGTTTATTAAATATTTCTCCAAGAAATTCAACAAAAACATTTCCGACCAAAAAGATGATAATGCGGACAATTTTCCTTGATTTTTTCTTTATGAAACGATTCTTGTAACACAGCCAATAAGTGTTTGTATGTGTCGTTTCCATGACTAGTACGGTATATATTCTGTCATCTTTATCAGACAAATGACAAGTGCAGCGTATGTACACAAAGGTGTTAAATGTGTACGAGTTGTCCATAAATCGATGTCGATTCGGCTACGCTGTTAGCGTATGTACAATTTGTTGTAATATATGTTCCACATGAGTCGATTCAGCTACGTGTTGTTTAATACTTGGTCATAGATGTGCGAGAGTCTATGAACCCCCTCATCTCGATTTCGAATTTTACTTTCGTTTGATATGAGTGTCGTTAAGGACTGGTTAACCCCTTCTCAGTATAACGTGACTGATGGAGTTTAACAGGTTTATTTTCTCCAAAGCTGCACAGGTATTTACGAATTTCAATGCAATAATTTGAAATATTCCATTTGCAAATGCGGGAATAGTTTGTGAAAATTTTTGTTTGACGAGTATCATATTGATATATAAACTTACATTGGTCTGGTTGCGGTTTACCCTAAGGTCATTGTCGTACGTGCCTGCGTGTGTATGGGTGCATTTATATAGCTTCGTTACAGAGCCATGATGTAAAAAAAATAAAAATGAATTGGCAGTTTTTATAATGGGCTTTTAATTGAGAACCCTTCTTTTCATATCCCGGTTCCCCAATTAGCCATTAGGATAATCCTGCAGATCCTGTCATGTCAGAAAGTCAATAATCTGTCATTCTGTATAGAAGTGAAATATAGCGACCGACGTCGAACAAAAACGGTACCTTTTGCTCCTTGACGAGGAAAACCATGCACATTTTGCCTGAGAAATTATATAGTTTTTCAGAGAAAAAAAGCAATTAAGACACTTATTTTCTGACCCCGAGGGCTCATTACTGTCGTAAACTTAAATTAATGACGTGTCATTGTAATATGAACGTCATGGGAGGCCTAGCTGGTAGTTAATTCGGGAAAGCATGTACGAGAATATGTTGGTGTGATGTCAAATGAAACTTGCAATGTATACCGCTCCAGCGAAGGTAGAATCATTGAGGGTACCTAGTGTTACCTTTACTCTTTTTGTCAATGACAGGGAATTCATTGCACTGACATATGGCCACTACCATGAAACTGCACGTGCATCGACACGTCAACGGTTACAATATATTACCGATGTGTTCATTTTAAACGCGTGTTAATGAGTTTACATGCTATGATTCGATACTCATGGTTTTCTGTGGAAATTTTTACCCATGTGGCTCTAATATACTTTGAAGAAATTATATGATCGTTATCATAAATGAAGTAAGCGCTTGTTAACTTTATTTGAGATCGTCGATCCCTGACATGACACGTATCAGGTTATGTTACGTATGAGTTGCAGGAAACAATTTTCAGATTCAAAATAAATGTCCTTTCATGTAAATGTTGTTTTCCTTTTCTTGATAGTAACATCCCAGATTCCCCTAGCTACGGTGTTAACATGTCGAAATTGGTTTGATATTTAAGAGATTGCTCCGAATGTCATAACACACGATTTCCAAAGATGAACGTTGATTCTGAGCATGTACAAGTTATAGCCGCCATCATGATCTCATAGGGAAATATGCTATTTCTTATTGTGATAAGAATGACGATGTTTTTTCTTATGCTCATCGATGAGCCATGATGTTTTGCTGTCTCTACCCGAGTCCCCGAGGTCAGGACGTGACATTATTTGGATTGACCTAGAATTACACGCTATCGTCGATGAGGCAAAAGACACTTTCCCTTTCAGGAACACATCTGCTGCCATTTTGTACCGACGCTGTAATATTGATATCACTTGATATCCTAATGAAAGATCGAGCATGTGCCTTGCGGTTTGTCTAAAATAGGCATTGTTAACATAAAATCAGCATTAAAACACGAAAACGTGTCATATAAATTTTGCAAATTAGTCCCTAATTGATGAACGATATTGTTTCAATGTATACTACCAAAGTCAGTAATTACATTGGTGACCGACGTTCACCACCTCTTGTTTTTTTTCATATTATTAGCCGTGCAATCCTAAACAAAGGTAATTTATAGTGACAATACAAATGTTTGTACCCTTTCGACATATTGACTAATCAAATGAATATGTATGTATTGGAGTTATCTATTGTGTATGATTCATGTATCAAAAAAATATATCCACTGCATCTATTGCGACACTTGGGGTAGTTATATTTTCTAGCTACTTTAAATAACCTTTTGCATATCCTAGGGTAGTTTCGGCCTCAGTGCTTAACGTTCGTCAAAGTCGAGAATGCAATTGGTTCTGTCCCTATGTCGTTACACGCTAACGTCCTGAAAAGTGGTAGCTGTTACTCCCATCTGAATTTCAGAATTTGGTTTTACCGGTATATTGTGATGGTTTCTTTCGGCTTGGTTTTTAGTGCAGTAGCACTTTAAAGCCAGCATCAGATCAGTGTTACTGCCAGGAGGAAACTAAACTATCATACCGCCTCCAGCACAAGTATTCATCACACCAATGGATACGTCCTTAAATGACCTTAAATGCTAATAGGAAGCCAAACTCATTAACACTAGACAACGTTGCTGTGATGTTGCCTATACAGATAGTTTCGGAAATAGTGCCTTAGCCCTGATGTAATGTTTTACTCTTTAGTCTAAGCTTCAAATGACATTAATACATTCTTTTTCGAAACTACATTTATGTAGTGTAATTATGGTGGAGCAACAAATATCAACGATATAAATATACTGTTTGAAGTCAAGAAAGGATTATTATCGTAAACGGAAGAAAGAAAATAATTTTATTATAAGAAACAGCAGCCCTTATAAAAGAATTTAAGAAGATTTGTGATTCAAGAACCAGGTATTTAAACGTATTCTGGTAATCTGTCCGATATTTACTAAGTAAGATGTGTATCTCATAGACGCAGGAGAAAGACTGATGCTGGCGAACGGTTTACTACCATAACCCCATCAGGCGTTATAACGACTGCCAACAGAACCGAAGCAAGCATATCAGCAAGGCCGATCTAGGAATAATACTTGTCACTTAGATAACCGGTCTCAATGTTAACAAACAATTCAATTACTCAATCTCACATTTATATCATTAGCTAATAAACTATATATCTATTCAATTTCAAAATTCTATTAGCTTTATATGACAAGTTTCATTAAGCTTAAAAGATAAATGCCAACAAACATCGAAAAGCGTCTTATCTGGTAATACATATTTATGTATAGATATAAAGGGATTGCCTGTCTGAATCAAACTAGGCTTAGCAAAGGGGCGACTATGGATATAACATGATAGATGAAATATAGTTCACATGCCATAAAAGGAATACACGATAATACAGGTTCACATATTGTCAAACGAACAAAATAGGGATCAACAACCTCGCAACAGCCAGTGTCATATGAGGACGGATGCCTAGTGGATGGTGTGGTTTGGTTTAGTATTGTTTAACGTCCTAGCAACAGCTTTGGTCATTTAAGAACGGCCTCCCCGGTGTGTAAGATGCATGCATTTAGTGTATGCATGTGTGTTTTGGGAGGCTGCGATATGTTCGTGTTTGTCCCCTTGTGATAGGGCGGAACTGATGCCGACTTTATAATGCTACCTCAGGGGCCATACCACCGGAAAAAAGAATGTCTTTGTTTTGTTTAACGTCCCATTTACAGCTCAGGTCACTTAAGGACATGTCTCCATGGGGGTAATGTATGCGTGCTTGTGTGTATGTGTGCCGGAGACTGGGTATGAGGTAACGCGGATCTGATACCGACTCTAAATTGCTATTTCACTCCAATACCACGAAGGAGCGCAACACAGTATAACACGCGGCCACGTTATACTGACATTGAGTACATTACTTGCGTTATCCATAAATGCTATCTTTTTTGAGGACTTTGGTATGGCCTGGTCTAGGGACTGAATCAAATGCCTACACACACAGGGCAGTTTTTCAATGATATTAAGAAATCAAGATATTACATGTAAATCTGAGGCATTTATTAATTCTTGACAAAGATAACCCATGGTGGTTAAGTTTCAGGAAAACTTTTGATTCGAAGTAATTTGAAATAGAATTCTAAATTTATTTAAATAAATTAAAATTTTGTATTTAATCGGGTTTTTTCGGCAATGATTAGTACCAAAATTGGTACACTATATCACAGGTTATGAAACTTGTTTCTATTTTTACTATTTACTATTAGAGATGCAGATTGCAACAAAATATATTGCGTTTATTAATGCCATACTGAGCTACTATTTTTATGTATACAATTTTTTTATCCGGTTATAAGAACCAGAAATCAACATGCCTTTAACTAACCCCTTCAAAATCCTCGAAAGCCTCGTCGACGTAGGTCATTTCCGGGAAAGTCTCGTCGACGTACGTCATTTCCGGGAAAGTATCGTCGACGAACGTCATTTCCCGGTTTTCTGGCATTTTTCCTTTGAAGGAAGACATCGTTTACTCTTTAAACTATATGGTGGAAAAGCTTAGGAAAATCAATCCATAAGCAAAAAATAGACAAAGTTATTTTAAATACTATTCGTACCATTTTGTTGACCGTGTACAAATTTAAGTAGCTTGGCGGTATGTATATTCTGTGTATATATATACTCGCAAATATATACGACACAGGGTCGGCAGTTAAAAAAACAAAAGAACGTCCGCGGGTATTTGAATGGCCAGACATAAATACCGTTACAGAGCAAAATATGTTACCATTTCACTATCAGCTCAGGAACAGTGACAAGGATAGGGGAACCAACCGATACATTAAATGTATGTATAGCACAACACTTGTATTGATTTGTGAACAATTGCATGGAGAGGTGGATAGTCCTTATGTTAAAAGTGATAAACGATTTACGAAAGAAAAGCCACAAATAAGCATATTGATGGTTTTATTCATCGTAAGAGTTGTCATTGTTAGGTCAGTAACGTTTTAGCACTCCATATAAAGTGTAGGAGGCTGAGAACGCCGAGGAAGCCTTCACCTGATGGCGGTGATGGGACTCGCCTCCAACGAATACATACAAACCTGTAGACAAGCATGGCTATAAATCTAAGCGTCTAAAACAAACGAAGAATTTATCGGCAACCATTATCACACACTACTGGATCATTTCAAAAACAATGAACGACCCTCTTGCAACACCAATCGACTTGTAGAGTTAGTGAGTCTATACGTATGCTAAGGTCACATACAGATGGGTCCCTATGACGATGGGGGCACTTTAAGACCAATTTAACGTGTCCTCTGAATGAAATGTCATAACCTTGATATGTTACCGTGACAACCCACCTGGTCACATTATACTGTCAACGTGCTCACTGTCCTGACTGACACCCATTTAAAGATGAACGGCAAGCAGACAAAACATGGTACAATTTTTAGGACTATATTTTGTCTTGGTTAGGCAACAAAATCCTTGACTGTCCTCGCTTGGGATAAAGCTCAACACCGGGACCAACAGCGAGTGAACGTACCTAAGGCTTTGGGAAATGAAACAGTTGTTAGAATGAAGATACAAGATAAAGTTCCCAAATATTGCAATGTGTGCAACAGACCTATTGTTAATGCTTTTGTGTGGAAAAAGTAAACATAGCACATACTTTCTTTAAGTTCAGTTATGCTACTAGTAGCTAGTCGTACTAATAATACAAAATTGGAATACATTCACACCTATACAAAACACAATACAAACTTTATAGTTTCTATCTATATTTAAAATTTGTATTTCTAGCTCACCTTATACGTCACTTTATTCTGCATTTTTTTTTTCAAATTTAGCATCAAGCGACTTATTTGAGAGGGTTTGAACTCTAAATAAGACGAACACTGTTTGATACCGTAAGAGGTGACTGACCAAGTCGGTGTTTTCTCTCTCGGGGGACATTGACGCAAAATTGATCTGCCTCCACCCAAACTCTTCTGGCCTATATATGTTCTCTTCTTCGCCGCTTCTCTCCGCACAACAGTGCGATTTAGTACAATTTGTAGATCGATATTACGGAATGAAAAAAATAGGGAAAGCTCGTATGCAATAAAGTACACTGCATATATTACTGTAATTTCTCACCACAATAGTTAGGATTTTGTATAAGTTTGCAATGCGTGTTACACAGCATTACAGTGACCGTTAGACTGTGAAGAATGGGTTTGGCTCCAAGGTAACGAAAAAGGTAAATAACAATTTGATGAGTGACCGGATTTTTACCTGGCCTGTGCCTGAGCTGATATGCGTTACCGTAGGACCGTTATTTGTATTTGTTATTTGCATTCGGTATGCCTATAGTTCCCCTTCACATGGGTTCTCACACCTCCGGCCCCACACGGCGAGTTACGTAAGTGCCCCGGGCAGGGGAAAACCACGGTCCAGGTACATGTACAAAATTGCTATGTTTACCTGTATCTGAGACAGTGTTGTAATTTTACAATAGTCGACACAATTTCTAAATTTAAGAAAGTATAGACAGAAAGATAAGCTTATAGATGTAGCTTGAATATCGAAACATACGTAAAAATCATGTGTATTTGTTTCAACACGAAACCGTATATATTGTTCAGGCATTCCTCAATTTTCACCAACCACGATTGTTATCACACAACGTTCGTCCTTCGTGCGCACAAATGTGCGATAGCAATGCTCGTCCAACTTTTTATCGTTCACACATCGTGCACATATCGTACGCACACCGCACATCGTGTAACGTTGTTCGATCCTACAACTGTATCTCGATGTGTGTCGTCTATGTGTGAAGGTGTGTACATGTATGTGTGCCAGAGGCGGCATATGTTGGTGTATTTGTCTCCTTGTGATAGCGCAGAACTGCTGCCGATTTTAATCTCATTGAAATTCCCTGACAAACACAGCATGCTACCCGGTCACATTATACTGTCAACGGGTCAACCAGTTGTTAACCATTTCCCTAAATGCTGAACGTTAAGCAGTCATAACAACGTCCTGGCCTTGGGACAAAACCCATTGCCCTCCTCACCCAAGCGAACGCTCAACGCCAAATACACTGCCAAGCTAAGAAATAAAATGTAGTTAGAAGTAGAGAGAAAGACAAAGACAAAAAATATTGATGCAGATGTATTTTGGTCGCTTTTGTGCCAATCTTACAATCGTGCAATGGGTACACTAGTTATATTATAAGCGAGAACAGAATTGTGACAACAGCAAAAACAATAATGGGCGTAATCAGAAATTCCATTTTTATATCGCACATTGAAATACAATGTTCCAAATAACGATGGTGACCATAACACCTGTCCAAATTCTTTTTCAACTTGTATCTCTCAAACCCATGTGCTGTATGCTTTTTCCCTTCAGGATTTATAATCATTCCGAGCAAGCCAACACATATTAAATGAACTAAATACATGTCAGCTAGTTAGTCGTATGGAACTTAATGGCCCATCAACACAAAAGAGTCATTGTGGCCAATACAAACTAAATTGAACATGTTAAAAGAAATGACATCGAACGAACATAGTAAGTACACGCATACACACTGGAGGTGTTGGTTACAATCAAGAAATCGAGACCTTCTACTTCTACTTTAAGAGTCTGTTGTTCATGGTGTTTGTAAGTTTGAGGAATTCTGCTGTCCGATAGTCTACAGGGATATATTCCCGTCACTCTTCGTCCGTCGTCTGACGTAATGTTGAACGTTCGCCAAAGGGTTTTGTCTCCAGGTAGGGACATATTAAAGCTTTTACCATGGCAGTTACTATTACTTGCTAACTTTAAGAATGTTTGTTCACTTGTTATGGAAGCGAATGATGAACTGGTTGTCAGTAAAATGTAAACGGATGTAATGCCCATGCTGGCTGCCTGTGGCACAGCTTACTGCCCGGTGACATTACACTGACAACGGGTGAACCAGTGGTTGGCATAACCCTTAATGATGAAAGTCAATTAGGAAATAACAAGTACCATTTTAAAGGACTTTGGTATGCCCCGACCTGTGGACAAAACCCGCTACGGCCTCCCCTGGGCGAACGTTCTACATTAAAACCAATTGTGAGGTACTGCCTGGCAAGGCGCTATGAAATAAAAGGTTGTTAGAAGTAGCGATAAATATGAATATTCCAAATATTGGAATTGGTGCAGTAGATTGATTTACTTCAAAGACATTTTAGAGTTCCAAATATATGTCTATTTGTTGATAAAGTATAACTGAAGGTGCTTTAACGACAAAATTCTCCTCGGCATTGTTGTATCTAACTGTTTAAAATTCGCTTTAGTTGTGTTTCAGTTTTCAAGAGGAAGTAATGGATGGATTTTTTTTTTGCGAAAAATTGACACATGCGGAAATCCTTTTTACATGTACATTACGGGAATTTGGGTGTTAGCATTGTACATTCGTAGTTGATTTTAAAATAACATGTACACGCATTGTTTATTGCCCAATAAAAGAGAGTGATCAACCAATAAAAAGGGTCGTTACATCCGCGACGTAGTAGAATTCCCTGTAGAGTATGATTTGTTTTAATATTGCCTGAAAGTTATATCCATTCAAATGAAACTATTCACAAAGGTAGTCGATATTTATACTTGTTTGGAGTAGGGTTACACTATAGTAGGTCACGGTAACACCTCAAGCACTTGGCAGTGAATATATGTTTTATATAACGTAAAAGTGAAAGACCAAACCCCCTGATGTACTCATTCTTGTTCCTTAATTGATCTCTTGGTATTACAAGTATTTCCTAAACGCATCAAGCTATGGTTTGGATGATAATTTGTTAGAATAGAAAAACGTTAAATCCCAGGAGATTATGCTTGCACGATCTTCCAGAAAACGTAATGTTCACGAGTTGACTTAGCGTTTAACACCCATGGTTGACAAGATTCACAACCGTGCTCCTGCATGACAAACACAAATATATCGCATTGAGTCTGTCCTCTCCGTCTGAGAGGCCACATCTTTCTTGGACAATTTGAGTGAGATATGAGAAAAGTTTTCCTCTCCGTAACCGAATATCGTTGGGTTTGATGCTACACATTGGAACACAGCTGATTCAGCGGGGAAGAGGCGTATTAGGACGTGTCGGGTTTCTATGTAGACAGTGAGGCCAGACTGATTAGGTTCGTTGTAATGCTAACGAGAAATTATTTCATAAATCACACACTAAATAAATCACATTGATACTATACACCATACATGGCACCAGTGGCATTTAACTTCCATGCGGAATGTTATTTTTTACCGATTACAGTATTTAAAGATCAATTTAGTAAAGAACGATTGGTCAACGCCAGTGGCATTAAACTGTAAATTCAGCGCCGGGGTCGGAAGGTGCATTCCAGTATTAAATGAAATTGCTAAGTTTTCCTAAACCCTAAACATGTCTAGACAATATAATCAGACACACCCATTTCTATCTTTTTGCAAGTTCGATAAAAAAAAACCCAACAACATTGGTCTGCCACAGATTGTGCTCCAATGAGGAGACTGATGTGAACATTGAATCTATAGTAGGTCATGTAAACACCTCAAGCACTTGGCAGTGAATGTATGTTTTATATAACGTAAAAATGAAAGACCAAACCCCATGATGTACTCATTCTTGTTCCTTAATTGATCTCTTGGTATTACAAATATTTCCTAAACGCATCAAGCTATGGTTTGGATGATAATTTGTTAGAATAGAAAATTGTTAAATCCCAGGAGATTATGCTTGCACGATCTTCCAGAAAACGTAATGTTCACGAGTTGACTTAGCGTTTAACACCCATGGTTGACAAGATTCACAACCGTGCTCCTGCATGACAAACACAAATATATCGCATTGAGTCTGTCCTCTCCGTCTGGGAGGCCACATCTTTCTTGGACAATTTGAGTGAGATATGAGAAAAGTTTTCCTCTCCGTAACCGAATATCGTTGGGTTTGATGCTATACATTGGAACACAGCTGATTCAGCGGGGAAGAGGCGTATTAGGACGTGTCGGGTTTCTATGTAGACTGTGAGGCCAGACTGATTAGGTTCGTTGTAATGCTAACGAGAAATTATTTCATAAATCACTCACTAAATAAATCACATTGATACTATACACCATACATGGCAGCAGTGGCATTTAGCTTCCATGCGGAATGTTATTTTTTACCGATTACAGTATTTAAAGATCAATTTAGTAAAGAATGATTGGTCAACACCAGTATTCAATAAAATGTAAATTCAGCGCCGGAGTCGGAAGGTGCATTCCAGTATTAAATGAAATTGCTAAGTTTTCCTAAACCCCATATATGTCTAGACAATATAATCAGACACACCCATTTCTATCTTTTTGCAAGTTCGATAAAAAACAACAACATTGGTCTGCCACAGATTGTGCTCCAATGATGGGACTGATGTGACCTTTGAATCTTTTGCTTATCAGACGCCGAAAAACCATTTTTTTTATGATAGACTCATTGGAAATGTTTTCTTTTGTATAAAAAAACGTTAAAGGGTCGGAGGCGACTAATTGCCATGTAAAATATCATATTAAAGAGCGTTAGAGAAACCAAAATTGATCTGCTACCTTCATTGCAACACGTTAATATCTTTTATTTGCTCATTTTCATACTCTTTTTCTCTGTGCTGTCTGCCGATGCACACTTTAATGTATTAGAATTATAATTGTTACTATTTAAGTATCAATGTACATGTATGTGCATTTGCAGAAAGTGAATGTACATCTTTATATTAAAAAAACCACCTTGTTTATGTTAAGCTATTAAAGTTGAAGAGATGAACATTTGTATGAACATTTTAAATTAAAAAAAAAGTATTTGTAAAGTTGTTAGTTGAACAAATGATGAAGAACGCAAAACAAAACACATCAGTTCCATTCATATGGGTCCCTGTGATATTTAATCTAAGAGTTCTATTGGATGTGGTTCTAATGTTTTCTATAAAGCATCATGATACAGCTTAGAAGCAACATCTTGCACAGACAACTAGACAGTACGTCATTTAGCAGCCATCTTGGAGGCAATTCTGGAAATGGCAGCCATCTTGAATGAGGCATAAATAGAAGAAATAACCGTGACTATACACCACATCTCTCCACGACTACCGCCTTAATGACTGGAGAGTGTACAACTGTACCTGATCCCCTGAAGACAGATAGCGCGAGCATAAATTTCAGTTTATTATTATAATCAAGTATGAATAAAATAATTTATAAATCAACATAATAATTTGCCATATTTATAGTGAGATTGATATTTTTTACCAGTAGTAAACGTATGCTGTATCCCACTGTTTGATCGTAAGGGGCGATATATTTGCCCCTTTACCTGCAGAATAGCGGATTTTGACTTGTATCTAAAAAGACCAAAATTGCCCCCATTGCAACACCTAAGATCTTTTCGTTTTAAAGATATCCTATCGAAGTTCTCTCTTTTATATTTTGTTCATACATTATAGAATATTTCACACATTTGTTTGAAATCGGTGCACTCCATTTAAAAATATTTGACAAAATTGTTGAATCAAAGCATGGCAATACGATTGATTTTCATTTCTAAAAAAAATGTCAACAGGCGTAATGTAGGTTAGCCTATGCGTAGTCGCTAGAGGACAGCTTCCTTTCTGTGGTCAAGTGTTGTTGCCCATACATCCACAATAGGTTGAATTCAAAATGACTGACTACGAGTCACCACAAATATTGTCAGATGTTACCAGAAAGGCCAGTGTAATAAATCCAGGAAAGCCTGCTATAACCACGTGCTTAATCGTTTTAGACCTTGAACATTTTGATATCGATAATTTTTAGGTCTGGAGGATAAATTTAACATGAAAAGGCGTTGAAAAAAACCCCCAAAAACCCAACCGTATATTATAACGTCTATTATAATTTAATCAGAATGTGAAATTACATAACTCGTTCGTCTATATTCAACGCTTCAAGCAGCCCGACTTCATAGAGGAAACGTAACACACACAGGTGATTGTTACATTCCAATTCTGTAATAGATACAATATGTAAAACATAAATAAGTTCGTGTTACATTGTACAAACAGATCGTCTTCACGAATATTTAATATTGGCAGTGAACATAAACATGACTAAACAATCAATTTACAAAGGAGCAGTATCACGCAATGTAAAACAGGTTTGGTATACAGTATCCAGAATGATTAAAGGCACAGTTACATGTGTCTTAAGTTCATCTCTCTTCATACAGTAACACATATGCGAGTATTGTGTACGTCTACATAGTTCGATAGCATCATGTTGCGTTCAATCGGGACGGATCAGCTTATTTCCACAACGGAAGTTGAAGTATTGGAACTCAAGGTAAATGAACTCGAGATAGAACTACATCGGGCATCGTTGAAGAAACGAATTGCCGATTTTGAAAGTCAGCTGGATAGCATCGCAGCAACCAACAACCGCCAGTCGGACCTTCGGGCTAGTGTTGAAGTTCAGCCTATCGCTGCACACCCTTCGGCGCCTATGGCAGCTGATAGAGGTACGAATAAATCTAAAGTTAGAAAAATACAGGACTTTGTGTGGCTTGGAGCTAGATAACTGGTTGACGACTACCACCAGGTGGAGGTTCGAAATGGGTATAACTTCAATTGGGCAGCTCTCGTAAATTGTCGTTGGAGGAAGTGACAGTTGAGAAATGGGGATACGCTAGTATACAAATTTTATTGGGCATGCTAAATTCTGGCGAGATGCCCCTCGACAATGTGCCAAATTATCTTCATTATATCCAGTCCGTATTCCGCCTTTTTACCAACTAGAGTGTCCTGCTATACTATCGGGAATACAGATAGTCCCAATTTTGTGACGGTTTTATCTGGAACGAACCTCGGCCACCGCTCAGGGAGGTTAATCTAATACCACGAACAGAAAACACAAATGTGAAGGCTATGAAAGACATAATGTCAGGGAATAGTGGTGAAAAGACGCAGCCAGTTGTGAACAAACAAAAATCTCGGGGGCGAGGACCTTTCTTATCGGATGGCCTCGAAATCTGTCGTCTGTTCAACCAGGAAAGGTGTACGCGCAGCGAGTGTCGATTAGCTCACAGCTGCTATATTTGTTATGATGGTAGCTATCCAGCAGCTAAACATGCATACAACAGCTCTTCCGGAACTACCGCAGTGTTTCAAAAAACTAATACATTCACGCACTACAGCTTCACATGATTTAAAGTATGAAGCGTGGTGTATGTTATTGCCTTGTGATGACCCGGACATACATTTCATCCTAGATGGTGTGGAATCAGGTTAATGATTTAATGTGTAGAGAACAGGGTGAATCCCAAATCAAGGAGGAGTTGGTTCACGGTAATGGTGTGATGTGTGATGAAAATAGTGCTTTGGGTGCCATACCAAAATCTACTGGTAAAATCAGACTGATTCACGATGCTAGCATTACAGTTGTGGGTGTATTAAGGATTTTGCTTCCTAAATGTCATGTACATAATTATATGGATCTTAGAAATGCATCAGCTGTAATTAAACATGTAGTTTTCTAGCTAAGGTAGATTTGAAGAGTGTGTACAGGTCAGTGAATTAAGCACCAAGTAATTATAAGCTTACAAGCCTAAGTTGGCACTTTTTAGGTGAATCTGAGACTTCGTAATTTTATGATGCCAAGTTACCATTTGGGGCTTCCGAAAGTCCTACCATGTTTTAGAAATTAGCAGCTAAGTGTGTAGGGTGAACAAGGGCATGTATATATTGATGATATTTAATTATTGAAGATACAAAGGAAACATGTATGTCTATTTTGAATAACCTTATGTACACATTGCGGTGTTTCTGTCCAACAAAAACGTGGTTTACACTGACACGTCTTCGCGAGAAGCTAAATAAATAAAGGTACATCACGTTAGCACTGCCTTATGTAATATCTGCGTCAATTGTTTTGGAATCAGACAACTTTTAAATTTTCGTTGTCTGCCAAATATAATAAGAGGTGTGACAATGTTATTGCAGACGCCATATCTCGTATTCATGACCTCAGTATGTTTTTTTTCAAATTATATGAACTTCTACCTTTGGAAAGCTCTGGCCGAGTCCCATTCTCTGTTGAAAATCTGGCACAACAAATGTCATTTGCGTTCATATATTGTAGATGGCGCCGAGCTTCGACTCAGACTGGACACTGTGGTTCTCCGACTCAAGCCACAAGGATGGGCTGAGAGCACCAAACAGACTTACAGTGCTTACCTGTAAGTGTTACTTGGAGTGTTGTGAGCTTCGCCCAATTCCATCGCCTTATATGTGGCTTACATGACGGATGTACGTGGATTTCATTACGCCACCATTCAAAACGATCTTACAATAGTGAAACATTTACACAGTGCTGATGGCCTCGCTGACCCCATCAAGGACGTTTGGCTCATAAAACAAGTGCTGAAAGGTGCAAAACGAGGGTTAGGGGATGCCCAGGAGGGAGTTGCACCAACAACTCCTGAGCTTTTATTACGTATATATCGTGTGTTGGACAGATCACACATTGTGCAATTATCGTTTTGGCTGGGATGATTGATAGTTTTTTTTCGGTCTGTTGCGTCCTGGAAATTTCCTTGCCAAAGGACATTTTAATGTTGATAAGGAATTGTGTATTCGTTACGTGGCATGCCACAAGAGTGGCGGCTTTGTTATAATGTTGAAGTGGTCAAAGACCTTACAGTTCAGAGAGCGAGTGTTGTAGATCCTCCTACCGGATATAGGATCTCACCCACTGTGCCCTGCTAGGGCTATGCGAAACCTGTTATTTTAACACGCTTTGCGGGATCATGGTCCGCTACTGCTTCAGGATGATCCTCCCTTCATTGTTTTGCTACATGTTTGCTAAGTTCATTTCGCAACTACGTTCAGTGTTACATGCTGTTGGCTGTGCAAATTTTGAGGAATTCAGCGGACATGTTTCTCGGCGAGGGGGTGCCACATGGGCATGGCACAGTGGCCTTCCAGGATGAAGTCATCCAGGACCTTGGTTTTTGGAAAGCGATGCGTATCTCCGTTATTTTGAACACTGTATTGATGATAAATTTACCATGTTAAAGGAATTTGGTGATCGTCTTCCTCAATAACCTGGTACTACCATAAACCCCTTCCCCTTACAATTTTCTCATTATTTGGGTCTTGGGAGGCTTTATCATAGCATTCTTGTTATGTACTGTTTCAATTATCTTCATTGAATGTATTCTACACATACTTTTATCAGATTTGCATTCATGAATTGATAAATGCAATTGCAGCCATGATCTTAATAGCAATACAGTTTTGTAAGGCCCATTCAATATTGCTGTTGTACTTTGTTTGTGTCATGTGAAGTAAAAGGCCTAGAATACATGCAGAGTTGACGATACTTGTCGCAGTAAGGGAACTCGCTGACATTACCCTGTGGTGCAACAGGTGTAATGGGAAAAGACATACCCATCTATATCAGCCCGGTGTTCAGCCCTTGGTGTCTGATCGCTGATATCTCCGCCACCGATGTCGTCTGTCCATCACTCGTGTAATACACGTGTCAGTTCAGGTTTGTCAACCTGTCTACAGTCCAGTACGGACATCCATTCTCATCATCTCGCCCTGAACGCCAGTGCGTAATCAGGCTGAGGCGAGAATGCGAGGGGGACTTTCACAGACACGACATCACGTAGGTCATCGCGACAAGTTACTCGACACCTTCTTTGCCACATCGTAATGGCTTGTCCGTAACTATTACATAATGTCAAGTCAAATTCCAAGCCTTTAGCAGTAAACAAAAATGATGTTCGAACGTATGTAATCAAATAATGCAGTAGTCGTTTCAGCCTGGAACAACTTTACATACATTCATATATATAATCATTACTTCTGTAGTGAATAGGGCACGATCGTAGTTGCTTCAATGTTTTGCTACTCCCAGTTAATTCTAAATGTCGCCCTACAACATCTATTTTACATGTCTATGCACGACACTCTTGTACATTATGTATCTATTTTCGATGCATGTTTGGTATCCGTTTACATAATCGATTTGAATATCTATTTCGCGCATCGTGTCTAATGAACATATCTGTCTCAATATCACTAACAATCGTGTTCAATCGTTTTATTTTCAAATCCTTTTATATTTTTTTTAATTATTTCTGCATTTTCCTGTATTATTTCAACACGTGTAGTCCTGTTGTGTATTGTTTGTGTTTAATATGTAGTATTGACCACGTTTTACGTTAGAGATATAGCACATTTATAGTTTGTAAACGACGTCTGCATATATACTTATGACAGAAGATGTTTCGATAGCCTGAACTAACCATAATGATATTCAACAATGACTGCTACATTTGAGTCAATGACGGAATTTTTATATTTTAAAGAAAAACGTACGATAATGGCGTAATAATTCGACACTTGAACCATGAGAGATCGTTTAGCAGACAACGCAAATTACGTAGCCTATTATAATATTTCTATTAAGCAGTGGAAACATCCTCAGAAGTTCAATTCTTACGGTGACATTTAACATTGTTTTCTCGTTAAATATGGAATGTACGACCGTGTATGATACAATACACATGATTCTGTGCATCTTTCAATTTATTCTTTATGAATCAAATGGCGTTGATTGGTATATCTGCAGATTTGTTGACACTACAAATAATGTATTTTTTCCTCTAAGATTTATTACATTTATGTCGTTGCTTTCCTAGTGATTATGTCGTAATGACGCATAGGAAAAATGACTTATACATATAACGGATAATTGGAACTATTTTGTCTGGATCCTAAACTACACGTCTATAGTCATACCTATCCAGCATAGCCCCTTGGTCCCCCTTAAAAACTGCTACATTTACCAATCACAAGGTATATGTATATGCCACACCCGTGATGTAAGAATGAGCTGAATTAGCACTAATTGTAGGCCAATAGGAGCAAAGTTCCTGTATCAAGGATAACGTTATCATCTTTATGTCTGAATGTCAACCATTGGGGGTTATTTGCTAATGCATGCGGCTGTAAACAAGGGTATCTGTTAGGTTGGTGGTCGGTTTGGTATTTCAGGCATTTGACTGATGTTACGTCCTACACATTGTCATCACTGGTGAGCTACGCCATTTTCATGTAATGACATTAATACATTCTGGAATCTTCGATAGTCTTCAGCATTCAAAGCAAACTAACGTAATGAGAAGTGATCTGATTTACACTTTGATACATACATATCACGTACCTGTTGGGAGTATTTTTTATCTGCTGGACATCTTAAAAGTATAATCTATCTATGCACACATACGTGCATACTCTTAGTGATCTTTTATCTTGTTTAATGAAATAGAACACATGCATAAACAAAGAAACGTTAATGGTGACGTTCAAATGGTTAATCTGTTTTTAGAATATAATTGATATTTTTCCACTTTTCTTTTTAATAGTTAATGCCTATTGTGTGACCTCACTACTCGTTGTAACCCGTGCAATATAGGCCTGCTGTAGCCTACTGAATGATCCTAAATGGCGAATAATGTCCCCCGCAGAGCCGGGGTGCTAAGAGGCGATTTATATAGGCTGTCTGCAGTATCGGAATTTCTGTGTCGTCTACTGCCGTCCGCGGACACTGAGGAAACCGAAATTGATCTGCTGCCCTATTTGCGACACTTATTTTCCGTTTTTATTTCTTTCCTGTCTTTCTTCTTTTCTTATACCTTCTCCATCCGGCGATGTCCCTAGGCACCCGTCCTGATATGACGCTGGCTGTTGCGAAAGCTAAACAAATCAATCGTTATATTAACTATATATTAAAAAAATGATAAAAAATTAAAATGTGTTTTAATTAACAACAAAACATATCTGAGAAAATCAATGATCATCATCCTCAAAATATATTTGTTGTACAGTTGTGTGACCGCACAACGAACCAAAAACACCGTGCGAACACCGTGCGAACACCGTGCGCACGCCGTGCGCACACCGTGCATACATCGTTCACACACCGTCCGTACATCGTCAACACATGGTGCGCACAACTGTGCGATTTAACAATCGTTCGCCCCGTTGTGCGCTTTTCTCCGCACAACTGTGCGATTTGGTACAATTTGTTGATCAATATTACGGAATGAAACAAAATACGGAAGGCTTGTATGCAATAATGTACACTGTATATATATTACTGTAATTCTGTCACCTCTATTATTAAGATTATGTTCAATTTTACAATGCGTGTAACACAGTATACAGTTCTAGGATAGTTTTAGCTCCTCGGTAACAGAACAGGTACATAACAATTTGATGAGTGACCGGAGTTTTACCTGGCCTTTGTCTGACACAACGAGCTGATAAGTGATACCGTATGACCGTTATGAAAACACAACTGGACGATTAATATTTGTTATTTGCATTTGCATTGGTCTATATCTCCCCTTAACCTGGTTTTCACACATTGGCGAGTGTAATTAAAACATTAAACCAGGCTATAACTACTCACAGAGATTATAAGCAAATTTGTACCAAACAGTCGCCGCCGTAATTAAGAGATTTACACAGACGATATTGTAACTGTAACACATGGGATTAAGCTGACACTGTAATAAAAAACGGTTTGACTTCAAAGGTTAGGTGAGTCAAATATATTTTGCAAATTTTACATTAACCTAAACCTTGCAGTGCCACATATTATTTGCCAGTACATTTTATGTAAAAGAATTGCATAACTATGTAATGTATGAGCAAAATACTAAACAATTGTAGCTCTAACATACTTACAAGTGCTGTCAATGAGGAACGAATAACCGTTAGGGCCAGTTATATTTTAAACAAGGGGGAGATATATATACATTTTGGGAGAAATACCTCCAGTACTTTCTGAAAAATGATGGTAAAAAAATAACTGTCAAAATACAAAATGGTGACCTGACGGCCATTTTGTTTTTCTGTTCTGTCCCAAAAGTAAACATACTCAACAATACAATAAGGGGAAGTAATTTCTGTACATAAGCGACAAAATTTCGCTGTAAAAATCCAAGACAGTCGCCTGTTGGCCATTTTGCTTTTCCTATTAGTATAGAAAGTACACATGCTCAGCTCTAGACCAAAAGAAAGATTCCTTAAGTTCCGTGCAGAGTATGCTGACATTGACATCTCTGTCATGACTGCTGACGACATTGCATTTGATGGGGAACCATTGACAAAGCTCCCACCAACAACCCAGGACGAGTTGCGCAATATTATCATGACCTCGCAGTCGAAGTCCTGTGAGCTTGATCCACTGCCTACAGACCTATTAAAGCAATGTCTTGGAGCACTGCTTCCTTTGATTACCGCAATCATGAACAA
Organism: Mizuhopecten yessoensis; assembly: GCF_002113885.1. Taxonomy (NCBI): domain Eukaryota; kingdom Metazoa; phylum Mollusca; class Bivalvia; order Pectinida; family Pectinidae; genus Mizuhopecten; species Mizuhopecten yessoensis. The sequence continues at coordinate 715,824 of NW_018408483.1, forward strand.
ATCATTGGTTGAGTCAAAGGTTCCAATATGTTTCAAGAAGGCACATATCAGACCATTGTTAAAAAAGCCTGGAATGAACAAGGAGGAGTTGAAAAACTACCGCCCAGTTTCAAATCTGCCTTTTCTGTCCAAGATATTGGAGTAGGTTGTGTCCCGCCGTTTAGAGGTTCATCTCCATGCAAATAGTCTCCATGACAACATGCAATCGGCCTACCGCATGGGAAACTCTACTGAGACGGCCCTCCTACGTGTACAAAGTGATATAACTTCTGCATTGGATAACAAGTGCAGAGCGGTGCTTGCCATGCTGGACTTGTCAGCTGCATTTGACGTCATCGACCATTGCATACTTTATAAACGTCTGGAATACTCTTATGGAGTGACTGATACCGCACTATGCTGGATACAGTCATACCTGAGTGAACGACAACAGTGTGTTGCCATCGTATCTGCCACCTCACATGACAAAGTACTAGATTTCGGGGTTCCTCAAGGGTCGGTGATAGGACCACGAAAATATTGTATGTACTCCAAACCGATTGGAGAGATTTGTCGTCGCCATAGCCTTCGCTATCATTGCTATGCCGATGACACACAAATGTACATGGTCATAAAACCACAGGACAGTTGGAATACAGTCTCAGAAAGTCTGGAAGCTTGTCTGACAGATATCAGTATCTGGATGAACGCCAACATGCTTAAACTTAATCAGGAAAAGACGGAACTAATCGTCTTTTCCCCAAAGTGTCAGCAAACAATGGCTCTCCAGCTCAAGGTTGGTGCCAGAACTATTGAGACTGTTCCAGCTGTTAAAAACCTAGGGGTATACTTTGACAGTTCTC
>NW_018408483.1:716923-720897 GCF_002113885.1 Mizuhopecten yessoensis
GCTAGTTACTCGTACTCGAAAGAGAGAGCACATCACACCTGCGCTTTATTCGTTGCACTGGTTACCTGTACGATACAGGTCGCAGTACAAAATTCTGGTATACACATACAAGGCACTGAATGGAACAGCTCCTCAGTACCTACAGGAACTTGTTACCCTGTATCAGCCGTCAAGATCACTGCGGTCGGAGTCAGAATCTTTGTTGTGTGTCTCAAAATTTCGTACTGTGACCTACGGAAACAGATGCTTTGGGAGGGTTTCGGCTACGTTGTGAAATAGCTTACATCTGCTATTAGGAAGTCAAATACCCTGGCCAAGTTCAAGAGGGACATCAAAACTCACCTCTTCACGTCTGCATTTTAGAATCTTTGCAAAGACGTCATGTAAATACCACCCTTTTATTTGTTCAATTAGGTGCACATTGCTTGTTAAATGGATGAACGTGATTGCAAGCCTTTGTTGTTTGTTTTCACAATTATAACCATTACTATTATCCATATGTTGTAAAGCGCCTTAGAGTAATTTTACAAAATATATAGGGCGCTATATAAATGCTATTTGTTATTATTATTATTATTAATTACATGTATTAGTTAAGTGACAGCGATAGAGTCAGATCTCATGTATATAAGGTGATTACGACTAATATTAATAAATGCCCATACTTCCACCCGAAGAATTGTCAAATGTACAATGTACATGTGTTGTATCCAAACCTGCAACACTTAGATTCTAGAACAGAACACCATAAACAATCGGCTGATGTGATTCCAAAACAGAACACCATAAACAATCGACTATGATGTGATTTTTAAACAGAACACTATAAACAATCGGCTGATGTGTTTCCAAAACAGAACACCATAAACAATCGGCTGATGAGATTCCTAAACAGAACACCATAAACAATCGACTATGACGTGATTTTTAAACAGAACACTATAAACAATCAGCTGATGTGTTTCCAAAACAGAACACCATAAACAATCGGCTGATGTGATTCCAAAACAGGACACCATAAACAGTCGGCTGTGATGTGATTCCAAAACAGAATATAATAAACAATCGGCTGATGTGATTACAAAACAGAACACCATAAACAATCGGCTGATGTGATTCCAAAACAGGACACCATAAACAGTCGGCTGTGATGTGATTCCAAAACAGAACATAATAAACGATTGGCTGGGATGTGATTCCAAAACAGAACATCGTAAACAATCGGCGGTGATGTGATTCCAAAACAGAACACCATAAACAGTCGGCTGTGGTGTGATTCCAAAACAGAACACCAAAAACGATCGGCTGTGATGTGATTCCAAAACAGAACACCATAAACAGTGGGCTGTGGTGTGATTCCAAAACAGAACACCAAAAAATTAATAAATGCCCATACTTCCACCCGAAGAATTGTCAAATGTACAATGTACATGTGTTGTATCCAAACCTGCAACACTTAGATTCTAGAACAGAACACCATAAACAATCGGCTGATGTGATTCCAAAACAGGACACCATAAACAGTCGGCTGTGATGTGATTCCAAAACAGAACACCTTAAACAATCGGCTGATGTGATTCCAAAACAGAACACCATAACCAATCGGCTGATGTGATTCCAAAACAGAACACCATAAACAGTAGGCTGTGAAGCGATTCCAAAACAGAACACCATAAACAGTCGGCTGTGATGTGATCCTTGAACAGAACACCATAAACAATCGGCTGTGATGTGATTCCAAAACAGAACATCATAAACAATCGGCTGATGTGATTCCAAAACAGAACACAATAAACAATCGACTATGATGTGATTTTAAAACAGAACACGATAAACAATCGGCTGTGATGTGATTCTAAAACAGAACATAATAAACATTCCGCTGATGTGATTCCAAAACAGAACACCATAAACAGTCGGCTGTGGTGTGATTCCAAAACAGAACACCAAAAAATTAATAAATGCCCATACTTCCACCCGAAGAATTGTCAAATGTACAATGTACATGTGTTGTATCCAAACCTGCAACACTTAGATTCTAGAACAGAACACCATAAACAATCGGCTGATGGGATTCCAAAACAGAACACCATAAACAATCGGCTGATGTGATTCCAAAACAAAACACCACAAACAGTCGGCTGTGATGTGATTCCAAAACAGAACACCTTAAACAATCGGCTGATGTGATTCCAAAACAGAACACAATAAACAGTCGGGTGTGATGTGATTCCAAAACAGAACACCATAAACAGTGGGCTGTGGTGTGATTCCAAAACAGAACACCAAAAAATTAATAAATGCCCATACTTCCACCCGAAGAATTGTCAAATGTACAATGTACATGTGTTGTATCCAAACCTGCAACACTTAGATTCTAGAACAGAACACCATAAACAATCGGCTGATGTGATTCCAAAACAAAACACCACAAACAGTCGGCTGTGATGTGATTCCAAAACAGAATATAATAAACAATCGGCTGATGTGATTCCAAAACAGAACACAATAAACAGTCGGGTGTGATGTGATTCCAAAACAGAACACCATAAACAGTCGGCTGTGGTGTGATTCCAAAACAGAACACCAAAAAATTAATAAATGCCCATACTTCCACCCGAAGAATTGTCAAATGTACAATGTACATGTGTTGTATCCAAACCTGCAACACTTAGATTCTAGAACAGAACACCATAAACAATCGGCTGATGGGATTCCAAAACAGAACACCATAAACAATCGGCTGTGATGTGATTCCAAAACAGAACACCTTAAACAATCGGCTGATGTGATTCCAAAACAGAACACCATAAACAGTGGGCTGTGGTGTGATTCCAAAACAGAACACCAAAAACGATCGGCTGTGATGTGATTCCAAAACAGAACACCATAAACAGTAGGCTGTGAAGCGATTCTTGAACAGAACACCATAAACAGTCGGCTGTGATGTGATTCTTGAACAGAACACCATAAACAATCGGCTGTGATGTGATTCCAAAACAGAACACCATAAACAGTAGGCTGGGAAGCGATTCTTGAACAGAACACCATAAACAGTCGGCTGTGATGTGATCCTTGAACAGAACACCATAAACAATCGGCTGTGATGTGATTCCAAAACAGAACATCGTAAACAATCGGCTGTGATGTGATTCCAAAACAGAACATCGTAAACAATCGGCTGTGATGTGATTCCAAAACAGAACGCCATAAACAGTAGGCTGTGAAGCGATTCTTGAACAGAACACCATAAACAGTCGGCTGTGATGGGATTCTTGAACAGAACACCATAAACAATCGGCTGTGATGTGATTCCAAAACAGATCACCTTAAACAATCGGATGTGATGTGATTCCAAAACAGAACACCATAAACAGTCGGCTGTGATGAGATTCCAAAACAGAACACCATAAACAATCGGCTGATGTGATTCCAAAACAGAACACCATAAACAGTTGCTGTAATGTGATTTCAAAACAGAACACAATAAACAGTCGGCTATGATGTGATTTTAAAACGGAACACCATAAACAATCGGCTGATGTGATTCCGAAACAGAACATCAGAAACAGTCGGCTGTGATGTGATTCCAAAACAGAACACCATAAACAATCGGCTGAGGTGATGCGAAAACAGAACACAATAAAAAGGCGGCTGTGATGGGATTCCAAAACAAAACACCATAAACAATCGGCTGAGGTGATTCGAAAACAGAACACAGTAAAAAGTCGGCTGTGATGTGATTACAAAACAAAACACCATAAACAATCGGCTGAGGTGATTCGTAAACAGAACACAATAAAAAGTCGGCTATGATGTGATTCCAAAACAGAAAACCATAAACAATCGGCTGTGATGTGATTCTAAAACAGAACATCATAAACAATCGGCTGATTTGATTCCAAAACCGAACACCATAAACAATCGGTTGATGTGATTCCAAAAAAGAACACCATAAACAATCGGCTGTGATG
>NW_018408484.1:0-2334 GCF_002113885.1 Mizuhopecten yessoensis
TAACAAAATACAGACTGCACTGAATACCCACCAAACAAAGTGTAAACGGCTCTGAGTACCGACCTAACAAAGCACAGACTGCACTGAATGCCGACCTAACAAAGTATAAACGGCACTGAATACCTATCCAACAACGTACAGACTGCACTGAATACCCACCAAACAAAGTGTAAACGGCACTGAGTACCGGCCTAACAAAGCACAGACTGCACTGAATACTGACCTAACAAAGTATAAACGGCACTGAATACCTATCCAACAACGTACAGACTGCACTGAATACCTACATGACAAAATACAGACTGCACTATATACCTAGCTTACAAAGTATAACCGGCACCGAGTACCGACCTAACAAGGTACAGACTGCACTGAATAACTACCAACAAAATACAGACTGCACTGAATACCGACCTAACAAAGAATAAACGGCACTGAGTACCGACCTAACAAGGTACGGACTGCACTGAATACCTACCCAAAAAAATATAAACGGCACTGAATACCTACCAAACAAAACATAAACAGCACTGACTACCGACCTTACAAGGTACAGACTACATTGAATATCTACCCAACAAAGTATGCCACTGATTACCGACCAAACAAAGTACATACTGACTACACGGAATACCTACCGAACAAAGTATAAACGGCACTGAATACCTATTCAACAAAGTAAAGACTGCACTGAATACCGACCTAACAAAGAATAAATGCCACTGATTACCGACCAAACAAAGTACAGACTGCACTGAATACCTACCCAACAAAGTATAAACGGCACCGAGTACCGACCTAACAATGTACAGACTACACTGAATACCTACCCAACAAAGTATAAACTGTACTGAGTCCCGACCTAACAAAGTACAGACTACACTGAATACCGACCTAACAAAGAATAAACGGCATTGAGTACCGAACTAACAAAGTACGGACTGCACTGAATACCTACCCAACAACATATAAACGGCACTGAATACCTACCAAACAAAATATAAACGGCACTGAGTTCCTAACAAACAAAGTACAGACTGCACTGAATACCTACACAACAAATTATAAACGGCACCGAGTACCGACCTAACAAAGTATAGACTGCACTGAATACCTACCTAACAAAGTGTAAACGGCACTGAGTACCGACCTTACAAGGTACAGACTGCAATGAATACCTACCCAACAAAGTGTAAACGGCACTGAATACCTATCCAACAAAGTACAGACTGCACTGAATACCGACTTAACAAAGAATAATCGGCAATGAGTACCGACAAAACAAAGTACAGACTGCACTGAATACCTACCCGACAACATATAAACGGCACTGAATACCTACCAAACAAAACATAAACGGCACTGAGTACCTAACAAACAAAGTACAGACTGCACTGAATACCTACACAACAAAGTATAAACGGCACCGAGTACCGACCTAACAAAGTATAGACTGCACTGAATACCTACCTAACAAAGTGTAAACGGCACTGAGTACCGACCTAACAAAGCACAGACTGCACTGAATACCGATCTAACAAAATATAAACGGCACCGAGTACCGACCTAACAAGGTACAGACTGCACTAAATACCCACCATACAATGTGTAAACGGCACTGAGTACCGACCTAACAAAGGACAGACTGCACTGAGTACCTATCCAACAACGTGCCGACTGCACTGAATACCTACCTGACAAATTATAAACGGCACCGAGTACATACCTAACAAAGTACTGACTACACGGAATACCTACCGAACAAAGTATAAACGGCACTGAATACCTATCCAACAAAGTAAAGACTGCACTGAATACCGACCTAACAAAGAATAAATGGCACTGATTACCGACCAAACAAAGTACAGACTGCACTGAATACCTACCCAACAAAGTATAAACGGCACCGAGTACCGACATAACAATGTACAGACTACACTGAATACCTACCCAACAAAGTATAAACGGTACTGAGTCCCGACCTAACAAAGTACAGACTACACTGAATACCGACCTAACAAAGAATAAACGGCATTGAGTACCGAACTAACAAAGTACGGACTGCACTGAATACCTACCCAACAAAATATAAACGCCACTGAATACCTACCAAACAAAACATAAACGGCACTGAGTACCGACTTTACAAGGTACAGACTGCACTGAATACCTACCCAACAAAGTATAAACGGCACTGAATACCTATCAAACAAAGTACAGACTGCACTGAATACCGACTTAACAAAGAATAAACGGCAATGAGTACCGACCAAACAAAGTACAGACTGTACTGAATACCTACCCAACAACATATAAACGGCACTGAATACCTAC
>NW_018408484.1:6115-6742 GCF_002113885.1 Mizuhopecten yessoensis
CCACTGAAAACCTACCAAAAAAACCATAAACAGCACTGAGTACCGACCTTACAAGGTACAGACTGCACTGAATACCTACCCAACAAAGTATAAACGCACCGAATACCGACCTAACAAAGTACAGACTACACTGAATACCTACCCAACAAAGTATAAACGGCACTGAATACCTATCCAACAAAGTACAGACTGCACTGAATACCGACTTAACAAAGAATAAACGGCAATGAGTACCGACCAAACAAAGTACAGACTGCACTGAATACCTACCCAACAAAATATAAACGGCCTCTGAATACCTACTAAACAAAACATCAACGGCACTGAGTACCTACCAAACAAAGTACAGACCGCACTGAATACCGACCTAACAAAGTATCAACGGCACCGAGTACCGACCTAACAAAGTATAGACTACAATGAATACCTACCTAACAAAGTGTAAACGGCACTAAGTACCGACCTAACAAAGCACAGACTGCACTGAATACCGATCAAACTAAGTATAAACCGCACCGAGTACCGACCTAACAAGGTACAGACTGCACTAAATACCCNNNTGACCTGACAAAGTACAGACTACACTGAATACCTACACAACAAAGTATAAACGGCACTTAATACCAA
>NW_018408484.1:9380-9479 GCF_002113885.1 Mizuhopecten yessoensis
AAAACGGCACTGAGTACCGAACTAACAAAGTACGGACTGCACTTACTACCTACGCAACAAAATATAAACGGCACCGAGTACCGACCTAGCAAAGTACAG
>NW_018408484.1:18757-19086 GCF_002113885.1 Mizuhopecten yessoensis
AAAAACATAAACAGCACTGAGTACCGACCTTCCAAGGTACAGACTTCACTGAATACCTACCCAACAAAGTATAAACGCACCGAATACCGACCTAACAAAGTACAGACTACACTGAATACCTACCCAACAAAGTATAAACGGCACTGAATACCTATCCAGCAAAGTACAGACTGCACTGAATACCGACTTAACAAAGAATAAACGGCAATGAGTACCGAACAAACAAAGTACAGACTGCACTGAATACCTACCCAACAAAATATAAACGGCACTGAATACCTACTAAACAAAACATAAACGGCACTGAGTACCTACCAAACAAAGTACAG
>NW_018408484.1:20410-20679 GCF_002113885.1 Mizuhopecten yessoensis
TTACCCAACAAAGTATAGACTGTACTGGCTTAGAACTCGCCCAACAAAGTATAGACTGCACTGGCTTAGAACCCACTTAACAAAGTATAGACTTTACTGGCTGCTTAGAACCCACCTAACAAAGTATAGACTGTACTGGCTTAGAACCCACCCAACAAAATACAGATAGTACTGGCTTAGAACCCACCCATCAAAATTAAAGACTGCACTGGCTTAGAACCCATCCAACAAAGTATAGACTGCACTTTGTTAGAACCCACCCATCAAAG
>NW_018408484.1:21785-22230 GCF_002113885.1 Mizuhopecten yessoensis
CTAACAAAGTGTAAAAGTCACTGAGTACCGACCTAACAAAGCACAGACTGCACTGAATACCCTACCAACAAAACATAAACTGCAATGAGTAAACACCAAAAATGTTACTGACTGCACTGGGTTAGAATCCATCCAACAAAGCAAGACTGCACAGTTTTTTATTACCCACCCAACAAAACATAGATTGCATATTTGAGCACCAACCCAACAAAGTACAGACTACACTGGGTTAGAACCCACCCAGCAAAGTACAGACTACACTGGGTTAGAAACCATCCAACAAAGTATAGACTGCACTGGCTTAGAAACTATCCAACAAAGTATAGACTGCACTGGCTTAGAACCAACCCAACAAGGTATAGATTGTACTGGCTTAGAACCCACCCAACAAAGTATAGAATGCACTGGCTTAGAACCCACTTAACAAAGTATAGACTTTACTGGC
>NW_018408484.1:23341-23773 GCF_002113885.1 Mizuhopecten yessoensis
TCGTTAGAACCCACCCAACAAAGTATAGACTTTACTGGCTGCTTAGAACCCACCTAACAAAGTATAGACTGCACTGGCTTAAAACCCATCCAACAAAGTATAGACTGTACTGGCTTAAAACTCGCCCAACAAAGTATAGACTTTACTGGCTGCTTAGACCCCACCTAACAAAGTATAGACTTTACTGGCTGCTTAGAACCCACCTAACAAGGTATAGACTGTACTGGCTTAAACCTCGCCCAACAAAGTATAGACTGTACTTTGTTGGGTTAAAACTCGCCCAACAAAGTATAGACTGTACTGGCTTAGAACCCACCCATCAAAGTAAATACCGTACTAGCTTAAAACCCACCCAACAAAGTCCACCCAACAAAGTAAAGACTGCAGTTTGTTAGAACCCACCCAACAAAGTACAGATTGTACTGGCTTAGA
>NW_018408484.1:25979-26329 GCF_002113885.1 Mizuhopecten yessoensis
ACTAACAAAGAATAGCCTGCACTTGGTTAGAACCCACCGAACAAAGTCCACCCAACAAAGTAGAGACTGCACTTCGTTAGAACCCACCCGACAAAGTATAGGCTGTACTGGCTTAGAACTCGCCCAACAAAGTATAGACTGCACTGGCTTAGAACCCACTTAACAAAGTATAGACTTCACTGGCTGCTTAGAACCCACCTAACAAAGTATAGACTGTACTGGCTTAGAACCCATCCAACAAAGTACAGATTGTACTGGCTTAGAACCCACCCATCAAAGTAAAGANGAACCCACCCATCAAAGTGAATACCGCACTGGCTTAAAACCCACCCACCAAAGTCCACCCAACA
>NW_018408484.1:30227-30882 GCF_002113885.1 Mizuhopecten yessoensis
ATGTACTGGCTTAGAACCCACCAATCAAAGTAAAGACTGCACTGGCTTAGAACCCACCCAACAAAGTATAGATTGTACTGGCTTTGAACCCACCCAACAAAGTACAGATTGTACTGGCTTACTGTACTGGCTTAGAACCCATCCAACAAAGCACAGAATGTACTGGCTTAGAACCCAACCAACAAAGTATAGACTGCACTGGCTGCTTAGAACCCACCTAACAAAGGATAGACTGTACTGGCTTAGAACACATCCAACAAAGTACAGAATGTCCTGGCTTAGAACCCACCAATCAAAGTAAAGACTGCACTGGCTTAGATCCCATCCAACAAAGTATTGACTGCACTTTGTTAGAACGTAGAGACTGCACTTTGTTAGAACGTAGAGACTGCACTTTGTTAGAACGTAGAGACTGCACTTTGTTAGAACCCATCCAACAAAGCACAGAATGTACTGGCTTAGACCCCACCAATCAAAGTAAAGACTGCACTGGCTTAAAACCCATCCAACAAAGTATTGACTGCACTTTGTTAGAACGTAGAGACTGCACTTTGTTAGAACCCACCCAAAAAAGTACAGATTGTACTGGCTTAGAACCCACCCATCAAAATAAAGACTGCACTGGCTTAGAACCCATCCAACAAAGTATTGACTG
>NW_018408484.1:40798-98845 GCF_002113885.1 Mizuhopecten yessoensis
TAAAGTATAGACTGCACTTGGGTTAGAAACTATCCAATAAAGCAGGTACTGCGCTAGATTAGAACGACTCGTTTTATCGAGGGAGACAGTAAATACCAAGATTTCGTCATGAATCGAAGTGTTTGAAATAAGTCAATGTCAAATAACAAGACATATTTTTATCGTAGCCTTTCTTACTGATATAGCTCCACGTAATTAAAAAAGTATATTCTTATCATGGTACAACAATTGAAAAATTATTTTCCGTTTTGAAGTTTGTATTTAAGAAATATTAGCGTATACTTATTTTGTCCCCTTTTAATATACTTCTTATACGATCTTTCATGGAACATCCTGTCAGGAAACTGTGTCGGTAACCAACTATATAAGGGCGGTGAAATACACTGAATTATGTAAGACATTGAAAGTTTTGTTGGAACTAAGGCCGTGATGATGAGCTAACTATAGTGGTAGAAAATCTTGTAATTAATCACGTCATTAATGTATCCAGGAAACCCTGGTGTGGGGAACAGCCACTAGAGTAGAGAAGTACAGCCTGTAAACCACGTCAATATATTGGTAGTATTATCGTAAACTTTCCCACACCTGTTATTGTTATACGTAAGATAAATGACACGACGAACTGAGTAAGTTATTTAACCGGTTACAGTTCTAAATAAATCAACACAAATACATGTTCCTCTTTCTTGCTGTGTACGCGCTGGCGTTTATTGAGCAAGGGATTATTTTTGCTACGAAAAACAATATATCAATTAAAACTTTTCATGAGGTTTAACGCAATCCTGAGAGCCTCTTGACATCTATTTATTGCACACGTGTACTGCACGTGAGCATTACTGCCATGTTTTCGTCAACATTCCGCGCAGGCGTACTCGGACCAAACTAATACAGTTTGACACCCAGTGTGACTCGGGGACCTGAATGAAATCATTCATAGTGCAGCGTTTAGTGATGTAGTGCAAACATGTGCTTCTGTTTTTCTCACAGTGGATGTGTCCTACATGTGTACGACTCTAGCATATTCCACGGGGAATTCAAATAAGTCTATTTTTGGATGATGTTTTGCATATATGTTGTACCTAAAATCGAGTAGCGTTCTATCCAGGTCACAGATTGTTTAAGGCTTGCAGTGTTCACATGTCGTGATGTTGTGTCAAATGTCTTTGAAACTCACAGATGTATACAAAGATAAAGCATCAGGCGAGAAATTGAACGTAAACAGATTTCCATAAAACGCTCATCTACTTTGTAACTGGATCAATAACGAAAACAATTTACTACTATTGCACTTACACAAACTCTTAAATCTTATATATAAGCACCAAAGTGCGATCAGTGTTGTAAATAAGATGGGTTCAACTATAGTTTCACATGACAGATTAAAAAAGGGACGGAAGTAATGTCAGTTTTATTTTGTGAATATTTATTTTATTTTTGTTATACATGCTATAAAACGTATGTAAATATAACAGATAGTTACAATAACTGACTTTTTCAAGATGTTAGGACACATATTAGCTTCGCTTATGATATGTATCGGGTATCAATCGCACATTTATTACATGTCTTATTTCTAAGACTATTTAATGCTGAAACAATTATAAGATTTTCAAACTATATTTATTGACCTGATTTTGATACCTGATATTAAAATCGTATAAAAAACTGTTAATAAGAGTATACTTATTTGAGCTACCCCTAGATTACGTGAGACAAAGCTGTAGCGACAATACAATTTGTGTTTCCCCCTTACATGCGTCTAGGTAGCCAAGGTCTTTACCGGCGATGCTTCATTCAACTCTAAGGATATGTTACCGTCGCTTATAAACGAATTTCCAATGTCAGTATCGAGCAGGTTCACCATTTGTTCACTCTGTCGTTTGTATCTAGCGTCATTTTCGGGATTTCACCTTTGCCATCACGAGGTTGATGGTACTTTTAAATCCTGAATTTACATTGCTTTCCCTTCCAGGTCTTTTGTGGGAAATCACAGTGCATTTCCTACGATTGTTGGTTATTTTTAGGTACCGGAAGTTGTATTTTCGTTTTGATTTTAACCTGCGATGCACTTGCATGTTAACGCTATGGTATATAACGGTTGCTCAACAACAGTTATCAAGCATTAGCTGTTAAGTTAGACTGAGTTGATGCAACTATATTAAGTTACAGGTTTATCCCTTACATCATACCCTACTAATTGACAGTAGAGTACAAGGTTACTGCCGTCTCAATGATTTATACGTTTTCATTATTTGATATAAATGTCATTACAGTAGTTGTTTTTCATATTGGTTGCGGTGTAGACTATTACATTAAAGTGGGGATTTACAATTATTAAGAGATATCACAGTTTGTTCAATCCTACTAATGACCTCAATTTACAGTTGATATACTCCAATCATAACACCCAGTTTTGCTAATTATTTGCCTTGACGATATCACAACGTATTAAGTTAGGGCAATTGGCAAAGAACACCAAATCGCCGAAGCAACATTAACATGATAACATTGGAATGGATAGCAAAAAAACAAAAAAACAAAACCATAAAAATTAGAAATTCCAGAAATATTTAGGTTCAAGAAATCAATATATAAGATAATATATTTTTACTCGCTTCTTCAGAAGAGGAGAGTAATGGCCGATTTGGACCTATGTGATTTTACCACATAGTATTTGATATCTTAGTGTATAAAGATGTGATGTGTAATCCAGAAGGAAAATAGGAAATCTCATAGAAATAGTTTCGCCGCGGGCAACTCGCTAGGAGTGTAGCGCACTTTATTACACATTTTATATATAAATAGTTAATTGGCCCCATAAATAGAGTATCTGAAATATGCGTCCTTGTAAAACCCTGTCAGTCAAACACGCTGACTAGAGTACGCTTACTATGGCAGCCTTGTACACTCTTTGGTTTATTCACTTAATTATCCTAGTATTGAAAAAAACAAAAACATTCCACCATTAAATAGTGGTTCAGCTATAAGTTGAAATCATCACTGAAAGCTAACCGGGCATTATATCGGGACTGACATGTGTGAAAGATTACGGAATGGGAGAGACGGTTAATGATATATACAATACATTGATAGAATAACCTTTATACAATATAATGGTGATACTGTCGTTCAATTCTTCACTTTTCCCCACATTATTTTAGGGTCTCTGTCCCGCTGCAGGCAAAACACTAGATAGCTCCACTGTAAATTTTCGTACATGCATTTACCTCCCCAGCATTTGAAATTCTTACGTTAACCAGGTTGGTTACATCGACAGTAATGATCTGAGGTAAAGGGTTCGTACACCCAACACACTGCTGATGTTGTTTTTTGTTTATTTCATCTTTTTGCCTTTTTTTCATCTAAAGTCCCGTAAAGTATATGCTTTTTTATCATGACATGTTAACATTCTAAACTTTTGTTTATTATTGACTTAACAAATATCTTTCTTATACTTTCGATATGGAATTGTCTGTGTCGTCATTGTAAACGAGAGTCCTGGAATAGCCTAGCTTCACCAAAATGTTTGCTTCTAACGGTTGTCTCGTGTTAATCAAGGCAGAAGGAATAACTTCAAAATGACGCTGATCCATGGTAATGCTTATGGAGGAACTAGCAGTGGACATGTACATGTATATGAGGTACACCTTTTCGTATGAGGGATACAGCATGGGAAACGTCAGCAAATATATCAAGTATAAAGATTGAAAGCGTAATTTAATTCTAGGTACACTCCTATTGCCAAATCTGTCTATAAATGTGACGTCAGGTAAAGCAAGAGAAAACTATTTACAATATTACATCAGGTATTACATACATGTGTAAGTAATGTCATTAACATATTATACAAATAGCTATGCCCATCAGCTATTTATTCGTTATTTGATTTGAAGTGATTACTTTTTGGTGGTTTGTAATGAAGTTAGTGGTCACTATTGTGGAATGAAGTGTGATCAATAAACGGTCATAACTTTATCATACAACCAAGTATCGTCAAGGTAACGGTTAACGTCATCCGTACCGCGACAATGTGTAAGTCGTACTGAAAACGTTCAAATCGGCAGGACTGAGTAGATAGCTAGTATACGCTAGCATAGGCAAAGTTATTACAAACTGTCCATTAAGAATATTTTACTGACAAGAGAATCATGAAAATTACGTATTAAGGCAGGTTTTGTGCATTAGCAATGCAGAACATCGGCAATAATCGTGACGCCTAGAGAGTCAAATGACTTGATATGATCTATAATTCATGATAACACCGTCGTTATAATTTCCGGAATGTAGAATGATACCTGGAGTCTAAGCTTTGAGGTTGACTAATTGTTATAGGTTTTTGTACTTTGGTGAATCGGTTTACTACAGAATACTGAAGAAAAAAGAAAAATACAAAAATGCTGTAAATGGTTATAATTGACAGATTGAATGTCGTGGAAACATAAAAATTATTTATAAGTTAAAAGTTATCATTACATCACACTTGAAATATTGGTTCATATCTAGTATGCATATGTATACCCAAAATATAGCTTCGAACTCGTATTCAAATGTTTACTCAAAATATTTATTCAAATTCATGTTTTACCTACATTAACGTTATACCCAAAACATTGGTTCACATCGCTCCGCAGTCGCCTCACATTTATAAGAGTATAGACAGCTGTCGTGATGGTCTCGAGTTTGTCATGCATTATAATATCACATGGACCTCAAATCTTCAAAGAACATCACATTATACTCGTCTTCAATCTCTCAGATAGATTACGCCGTATTTGTCTTCATTCTGTCCGACACTATCATATAAGGTTCATATCCATTCATATACCTCATTTACGACATCAATCTGTTATGTACATGTCAAAAATGTGTCCGATTGGCAGGAAAACATTACTTCCAGATTGTATATAAAATTATTTGACCTTAAAACGTTAGGTTTGCTTCAAATCTGTTGTTAAAATCACGTGATTGGTATGTATGAAACTTATTGGTACACTGTAATATATCATACTAGTATCAAAGCCAGTATGTTGGATAACGTTGCTTTATGTTTATAGACAATTTGACCCCGTAATATCATGTCATGTTTGTCTCCAAATAGTCAGATAATGAATGCCTCGAACATGTCGGATAACTAATCTCAATGTCATGATAGGAATCCTAGATGAGCGAACTCACCGCTGCCACCCAATATCGGGGGATGTTATGGTAGGAATCCTAGATTAGCTATCACACCGCTGCCACTCAATATCGGGGGATGTTATGGTAGGAAGCCTAGAGGATCGATCTCACCGCTGCCACCCAATATCGGGTTATGTTATGGTAGGAATCCTAGAGTAGCTATCTCACCGCTGCCACTCAATATCGGGGGATGTTATGGTAGGAAGCCTAGAGGATCGATCTCACCGCTGCCACCCAATATCGGGTTATGTTATGGTAGGAATCCTAGATGAGCTATGTCACCGCTGCCACCCAATATCGGGGGATGTTATGGTAAGAATCCTAGAGGATCGATCTCACCGCTGCCACTCAATATCGGGGGATGTTATGGTAGGAATCCTAGATTAGCTATCACACCGCTGCCACTCAATATCGGGGGATGTTATGGTAGGAAGCCTAGAGGATCGATCTCACCGCTGCCACCCAATATCGGGTTATGTTATGGTAGGAATCCTAGATTAGCTATCTCACCGCTGCCACTCAATATCGGGGGATGTTATGGTAGGAATCCTAGAGGATCGATCTCACCGCTGCTACCCAATATCGGGGGATGTTATGGTAGGAATCTTAGATGATCAATCTCACCGCTGCCACCCAATATCGGGTTATGTTATGTCAAAAGCATAACTTGTAATGCCACATGGAGATCGTAAGACACTTGGACCATTAGCCGTGAGTAGAACGCCACATGTATATGTTAACTCCAACAGTTAACTTGTGGTTTTGATGTAGTGCAAACAATTTTGACATGGTGAGTTGGAAAATCACGAATGGCTGTTTATTGATAATAAAAAATATGATTTTAGCTGCATTTGTATAGTGACAAGTTACAGTGAAAACTATCTTTAATGTTCCAATTAATATGAAGACAAAAAATATAATGGTTAATCCTCGCAATCCTTCCGTTGGCTGGTCTATAGGAACTTGGGAAAGAGTTCTATGTATATTAACAACCCACATCTACCAAACTTCGGTTCGGACTGATGCACAAATTTTTACTGACAATGTTTCCGAGAATATAGATTATCCTTACATGCTATATCTGTCTAATTAGACTGGAAGTGTTTGTCAGTGTGACAACCTTTTTCTTGTCTCCTTGTGATGGGTTCGGTTGTTATCCGACTCTCAATTGGTTCTTTTCTCATATCACTGACATTCTTTGTTGGTTTGAGATAATATATTTTGACCTTATCCCGATCCTTCTTTCGAGGTCTCTGTATACAGTATAGTTGAAGCATGGCCATATCTCTAAATTAACAGTTGCAGAAACATTTATAATGTCCAGCATTTCATTGTGTTGCAAGGATAAGTTCATACGTTTCCTGTACTCTGTCATCATCTTATGTGTTTCGTAGTCTTTGTCCTTACCCTTCGCAGCCCGGATATGGACCGTATTTCAGATAAGGTTGACATACAACTTCTGAAAATGGCCCTTGGTCCCAGGATTACCGAAGTTGCTAATTTATTCTTCTGACAAATATCGGGTATGATGGCTGAGTGAAACGTTACTGTTCAATCGCGTTATAGAGGGAAAATATAATGGAAAAGTACCACAAAGACAAAAGCCAGGAAATATTTATTTTTTTCAATTTGAAAAAGGCTTATTGAGTAAATGAATATAAATTCGTTATGAAAACAAAGTCGTATCCACTTACATAGCACCGGTGTGACCGCTAGGTGTCGTCAGTCACAGCTATTGCTGCACCGCCATCCCGAACATCCACACTGTCAGCAAAGGGCATGGCCCACGACTTACCGAGGGAGGGCTACTAATTGGATTGGCTATTATGATGAAAAAATTCCACAAAGGGCAAACATATACTTTGCAAAACACAATACCTCTTTCACGAAAGCGTTTGTCGTTTACCATTTCTAGCGTCGTATTGAAGAGCGATCTTGCATGTTTTTGATAATGCAGTTCAACTTTGAGATGAGACCCTTTCAGGAGAGCTAAGCTATCAGTTGCCATTACATAAACGATTGCCATCGTTAGGTGGTATACATTCGCCGTCAGAAGTTGGCAGAACACTTGACTTTAACCAACAGTCAGACAGAGTTGATGAGAACTTGATTAATGCTTCATTGTTTTTCTGCTTTGGAAATATTACTTTTGTACAAGTATCTGACATCTCTCGTTGAAATGCATGCAAGCACGTTCATTTTTTCAATTAGCCCTTTACATGTCTAATGGGCTTGCCATTGGTAGGCCCCGACACCTTACTTACTTCTCTTCGCACGTCTTAGAATACACATCATTTGCATAGCTTGTGGAAGTGAAGATGCGTGCCCTTCTATTGGATATTTTGAAACACTTTAGAACATGTCATGTTTCTATTATATCCATACCGTCCCGTTATAGGAGGGAAGAGGGATAACACGAGTATTCACACGGAGTCATGTACTGTAGAACTTAGTCTGATGAGCAGGGGATTCTAACGTTTGCCATATATATGAACATCTCTGAAATACATGTACTTGTTACTTTTTATGGAAACTATTCCGATACTAGTTAAACATTGATAGATTCTTGTTATGTTGTGACATAGTTAAGGTAACGTCACTACACTAAAGGATGGTTCTATCTGGCGTAAAAGGTATTTTGTAGACACAGTTAATCCCCTTTAGCATTCTAGAAGTCTATCAGTGTCTGTGTTGGGTTGTTTGATTGAGTTGTTGATGATGAATATGATCAAAGTCTGGTACTTTATTATTGTAAATGTATATAAGGATTTAGAAGAAACAGTTCAACGTTGGTCATTTATATATGTCGCTCGCTCAACCAATATTAACTCGCTCACCACGTGCACCCTGTTGTTGTGCATTTATTGCTCGCTTAGTTTCTTTACTCACTGGCCATTCGCTCGCCGACGTTTTGTAAACGGTTGCTTGGTTACCTAATTCAGCTGTACATTTAATCGTCCACTCCTTTTTAGATTTATTACTCGCACATTCCACTTCAATTTACTCGTCATTTGCTCTTCTGTCTAATTTGTATACCCTTAGCTCGTTGACCCACTTCAATCTTATATTTGTTGCTCGCTTACTCACTCGTAATTTGCTCGTATACCTATTTTTCCATAGTGTTCCTTATTGACCCACTTCAATCTGATATTTGTTACCCGCTAACTCGCTCGTTTTTTGCTCGTATACCTTTTTTTAATAACTATTTCTCGTAGGCCCACTTCGATAACTTATGTATTTGTAAACATATGTTGCTCGCTCAAATGTTTTTATTTTTATTTTTCCACATTTCTGCACTATAAAATATTCTACTCATTTGCGGCCAACTGATCACTGCATACATGCACGACTACGCGAAGTGAGGGTATTACCCATCACGTCTCCTTCCACGACTCGTAACGCTATTTAAAATCTTACATTGGTATGGGTAAACTACACAAGCTGTTGGCGCCTAGGTCAGATCATACCGACGCAATATCACCGGGGCAATGTTAAAGAGAGTTAGCTGATGATTGGCCTCTGAGTAAATAATGACTCCTTCTCAGTTATAGACACTTTGAACTATAATTGAAACGTTGAAAATGACTAAACATTGATCTTCTTACATGGTTCCCACAACACACCAACACCTGCTGCTTGTGTGCAGTGATACAATTATATGTGACGTCTTTACAAAGCGTAACACTGTCGGGCAAGTGTCGGCATGTCAAGGCCAGAGTATCAAAATCATAGCATTTCGTCCCGGCTGTGAAAAAACACAGCTTTGAAAATAAATGCAACGTTTTAATATACATATAATACTTATGGAAATGCGTACACATCTCTTCTGGAGTAAGACACAAACTAAATAGTAACGAGTTGAGGACAGTTATACATCAGCAACAATTGATTTCTTGTAAACTCACATATTAAATAAGATAATAAAAGTGGCCATGAGTTGCACAGGCGAGTAAACAAATATCAATGCTGTGATTTGTCTGAAAACATAGTTTGCAATATATGTATTTTTTTACAAAGAAATAAATGAACAAAAATCACACACAAGCTAACAACGTACGTTATAGGCGACGAGTCCAATTTTGTTTACAGTTTCTGTAACAATTTCTACCAAAATCACCTCAATTGATGTGTTCGTTACGACGCTGAAGTGTAGGACTGGTAGGTTCTGTTCGTTGTGTGTTTCCGTCTGTTTCCATGTTTGTTGATGTTGTTATATAAAAATGAACAGTACCAATATTTGAAATACACATATTTCCGTTTATGCATTTATGCTATCATTGAGGAATAAGTATGTGGCTACCAAATAAGGACGTCCAGGAAACAAAATATGAAAACTATCATTAAAACAGGGCACTGGCCTCATTTGTAGTTTATAAACAAGTTTATTTTCTATGAGTAACCTTACCGTAACCTGTGCGCAGTTTTAACCTTTCCAGAGAACAGCCGCTTTACGTACATACATACATAACGACATCCTCGGTTGAGAGGTATACTGAAATATTCATGACAATCTCTACAGGTCTCGTAAAGCCGGGTATATGTAGTATAGTCGTACTATTTACGATGCAACATGACTCATACTGAAAACGCAAAGGGAACGATGTGATATGAGTGTCTGTTCTCAACGTGATGACTAATACCGGGTGTATACGGCAAATGCACTGCGACATCCACACGCGGGGTGTTTATATCATTTATAGTATTGTTACATCATCATATCGGGTGTGTAACTATTGGTAGTACTGTTACATCATCATATCGGGTATGTAACCATTGGTAGTACTGTTACATCATCATATCAGGTGTATCACTATTGGTAGTACTGTTACATCATCATATCAGGTGTATCACTATTGGTAGTACTGTTACATCATCATATCGGGTATATAACTATTGGTAGTACTGTAACATCATCATATCGGGTGTATAAATATTGGTAGTACTGTTACATCATCATACCGGGTGTGTAACTTTTGGTAGTACTATTACATCATCATATCGGGTGTGTAACTATTGATGGTACTGTTACATCATCATATCGGGTGTGTAACTATTGGTATTACTGTTACATCATCATATCGGGTGTGTAACTATTGGTAGTACTGTTACATCATCATATCAGGTGTGTAACTATTGGTAGAACTGTTACATCATCATACCGGGTGTGGAACTATTGGTGGCACTGTTACATCATCATATCGGGTGTGTAACTATTGATGGTACTGTTACATCATCAGTGTAACTATTGGTGGCACTGTAACATCATCACATCAGGTGTGTAACTATAGGTGGCACTGTTACATCATCATGTCGGGTATATAACTATTGTTATTACTGTTACATCATCATACCGGGGGTGGAACTATTGGTGGCACTGTAACATCATCATATCAGTTGTGTAACTATTGGTAGGACTGTTACATCATCATAGCGGGTGTGTAACTATTGCTAGTACTGCTACATCATCATATCAGGGGTGTAACTATTGGTAGTACTGTAACACCATCGTATCGGGTGTGTAACTATTGGTAGTACTGTTACATCATCATATCGGGTATGTAACCATTGGTAGTACTGTTACATCATCATATCAGGTGTGTAACTATTGGTGGCACTGTAACATCATCATATCAGGTGTGTAACTATTGGTAGTACTGTAACATCATCGTATCGGGTGTGTTACTATTGGTAGTACTGTTAAATCATCGTATCGGGTGTGTAACTATTGGTACTGTTACATCATCATATCGGGTGTGTTACTATTGGTAGTACTGTTACATCATCATATCAGGTGTGTAACTTTTGGTAGGACTGTAACATCATCATATCAGGTGTGTAACTATTGGTAGTACTGTAACATCATCGTATCGGGTGTGTTACTATTGGTAGTACTGTTAAATCATCGTATCGGGTGTGTAACTATTGGTAGTACTGTTACATCATCGTATCAGGTGTGTAACTATTGGTACTGTTACATCATCATATCGGGTGTGTAACTATTGGTAGTACTGTTACATCGTCGTATCGGGTGTGTAACTATTGGTAGTACTGTAACATCATCGTATCGGGTGTGTAACTATTGCTAGTACTGTTACATCATCATATCGGGTATATAACTATTGGTAGTACTGTGACATCATCATACCGGGTGTGTAACTATTGGTAGTACAGTTACATCATCGTATCGGGTGTGTAACTATTGGTAGTACTGTAACATCATCATATCAGGTGTGTAACTATTGGTGGCATTGTAACATCATCATATCAGGTGTGTAACTATTGGTAGTACTGTAACATCATCATATCAGGTGTGTAACTATTGGTAGTACTGTTACATCATCATATCGGGTATATATCTATTGGTAGTACTGTTACATCACCATACCGGGTGTGTAACTATTGGTAGTACTGTAACATCATCGTATCGGGTGCGTAACTATTGCTAGTACTGTTACATCATCATATCGGGTATATATCTATTGGTAGTACTGTTACATCACCATACCGGGTGTGTAACTATTGGTAGTACTCTAACATCATCGTATCGGGTGTGTAACTATTGGTAGTACTTTTACATCATCATATCGGGTATATATCTATTGGTAGTACTGTTACAACACCATACCGGGTGTGTAACTATTGGTAGTACTGTAACATCATCGTATCGGGTGTGTAACTATTGGTAGTACTTTTACATCATCATATCGGGTATATATCTATTGGTAGTACTGTTACATCACCATACCGGGTGTGTAACTATTGGTAGTACTCTAACATCATCGTATCGGGTGTGTAACTATTGGTAGTTCTGTTACATCATACCGGGTGTGTAACTATTGGTAGTACTGTTACATAATCATATCAGGTGTGTAACTATTGGTAGTACTGTAACATCATCATATCGGGTGTGTTACTATTGATAGTACTGTTACATCATCATACCGGGTGTGTAACTATTTTACATCATCATATCGGGTGTATAACTATTGGTAGTGCTGTTACATCATCATATCGGGTGTGTAACTATTGGTAGTGCTGTTAAATCAGCGTATCGGGTGTGTAACTATTGGTAATACTGTTACATCATCACATCGGGTGTATAACTACTGGTAGTACTGTTACATCATCATATCGGGTGTATAACTATTGGTAGTGCTGTTACATCATCATATCGGGTGTGTAACTATTGGTAGTGCTGTTACATCATCGTATCGGGTGTGTAACTATTGGTAATACTGTTACATCATCATAATCATATCAGGTGTGTAACTATTGGTAGTACTGTTAAATCATCGTATCGGGTGTGTAACTATTGGCAATACTGTTACATCATCATATCGGGTGTATAACTATTGGTAGTGCTGTTACATCATCATATCGGGTGTGTAACTATTGGTAGTGCTGTTACATCATCGTATCGGGTGTGTAACTATTGGTAGTTCTGTTACATCATACCGGGTGTGTAACTATTGGTAGTACTGTAACAACATCGTATCGGATGTGTAACTATTGGTAGTACTGTAACATCATCGTATCGGATGTGTAACTATTGGTAGTACTGTAACATCATCGTATCGGGTGTGTTACTATTGGTAGTACTGTTAAATCATCGTATCGGGTGTGTAACTATTGGTGGCACTGTTTCATCATCATATCGGGTGTATAACTATTGGTAGTACTGTTACATCATCATATCGGGTGTGTAACTATTGGTAGTGCTGTTAAATCATCGTATCGGGTGTGTAACTATTGGTAATACTGTTACATCATCATATCGGGTGTATAACTACTGGTAGTACTGTTACATCATCATATCGGGTGTATAACTATTGGTAGCACTGTTACATCATCATAATCATATCAGGTGTGTAAGTATTGGTAGTACTGTTAAATCATCGTATCGGGCGTGTAACTATTGGTAGTGCTGTTAAATCATCGTATCGGGGGTGTAACTATTGGTAGCACTGTTACATCATCATAATCATATCAGGTGTGTAAGTATTGGTAGTACTGTTACACCATCATATCGGGTGTGTAACTATTGGAAGTACTGTTACATCATCATATCCGGTGTGTAACTATTGGTGGCACTGGTTCATCATCATACCGGATGTATAACTATTTGTGTAGTATATTGTTACATCACCATATCGGGTGTGTAACTACTGGTAGTACTGTTAAATCATCGTATAGGGTGTGTAACTATTGGCGGCACTGTTACATCATCATATCAGGTGTGTAACTTTTGGTAGTACTGTTACATCATCATATCGGGGGTGTAACTATTGGTGGCACTGTTTCATCATCATACCGGATGTATAACTATTTGTGTAGTATATTGTTACATCACCATATCGGGTTTATAACATTTTAAATAAATATTGTTGTCTGGGTATCCAGGAGCCTTCAATTGAAACACTGTTTTCTAAAAATATTTCAGAAACATTTTTCCTTTCACTTCGTTACTGATAATCACGTTGATTTCGGTTTTAATTTACCTTCCTCTCTTTCAAACCTTTGGCTGGATGACGTCACATGGACAGCTGCACGCGCTGCATGGATGTGTTTGTGGAGAAGTAAATAGACTATTGATTAACTATCAGGAAGTCAGATTTGGGTCAACTATGAACAGTGAAAATAACATAACGTTTTTGTACATTACAGATGATGTATTTACTTAATATTCCATTAAAATGCTGGTCTCGTTTGCACTTAAACTTTATTGTGTGGTTTCATGAATGATATTTGAACTGGAATTTTATCTTGATCATTTAAACCAAAAATAAACTCTAATGCTGTTGGATTTGGAAATTTTCTCCTTTAGATAATATAGACAAAACAGACCACAATTTTTCTCCTTCAGATAATATAGACAAAACATACCACAAGTTTTCTACTTTAGATAATATAGACAAAACATACCACAAGTTTTCTCCTTTAGATAATTTAGATAAAACATACCACAAGTTTTCTACTTTAGATAATTCAGACAAAACATACCACAAGTTTTCTACTTTAGATAATATTGGCAAATATATCACAACTTTTCTTCTATAGATAATATAGACGAAACTGACCACAAGTTTTCTACTTTAGATAATATAGAGAAAACATACCACAAGTTTTCTACTTGACATGGTTAGTAGTGTACACAAAAAAATAGAAAAAAACACCCATGTAAAATACAGTGATTGTCAGATGTATTTTGGTAATACGAAAGTACAATGAATAGTGACTATTATTAAATCGTTCATGTCCGGATAACAAATATTCGCTATCAATGTTTATTGTGTACACAACGGACATCATCGGTATATATTTTCAATTACTTATCTATACAATCTGAATAATGATTTGGTCTCAAATTCAAGTGACAAGTTATTATCTGTAACATCCTCAAAAAGAATTAAAGTTGATTTAAAGAGAACAACTATTTGATGTAATGCGGGCTTATTCAGTAATACCTTAGCAATTATGGTTCCACCTCGAGTTTCGGACAGCTTATGAGCTTACCTACAATCCTACGGCCAACATTCACTGATCGTTTTCGTTGAACAGGAAGTTGGTTGACCAGTGAGGAGATCAGGAAGGCACGAGCGAGGTGGAAAGCGGCGATGATGATGAAGACGACGGACGACGAGGATCTTGTCCTTCCGAACGATAACGGGAGTGGATGGATGATGCAGAAGGATGGAGAGGTTCAACATTTTACACGTTATACGGGTAGGTATCTTAGAAGTTTACACACTATACGGGTGGGTATCTTAGAAGTTTACACGTTATACGGGTGGGTACCTTAGAAGTTTACACGCTATACGGGTGGGTATCTTAGAAGTTTACACGTTATACGGGTAGGTATCTTAGAAGTTTGCACGCTATACGGGTGGGTATCTTAGAAGTTTACACGTTATACGGGTAGGTATCTTAGAAGTGTACACGTTATACGGGTGGTTATCTTAGAAGTTTACACGTTATACGGGTGGGTATCTTAGAAGTTTACACGTTATACGGGTAGGTATCTTAGAAGTTTACACGTTATACGGGTAGGTATCTTAGAAGTTAACATGTTATACGGGTGGGTATCTTAGAAGTTTACACGTTATATGGGTAGGTATCTTAGACGTTTACACGTTATACGGGCAGGTATCTTAAACGTTTACACGTTATACGGCTGGGTATCTTAGAAGTTTACACGTTATACGGCTGGGTATCTTAGAAGTTAACACGTTATACGGGCAGGTATCTTAAACGTTTACACGTTATACGGGTAGGTATCTTCGAAGCTAACATGTAATACGGGTAGGTATCTTAGAAGTTAGCACATTATACGGGTAGGTATCGTAGAATTTAACACGTTATACGGGTAGGTATCATAGAAGTTAACACGTTATACGTTTAGGTATCTTCGAAGCTAACATGTTATACGGGTGGTTATCTTAGAAGTGTATACGTTATATGGATAGATATCGTAGAATTTAACACGTTATACGGGTAGGTATCTTAGAAGTTTACACGTTAAACGGGTAGGTATCTTCGAAGTTAACATTGTATACGGGTAGTTATCTTAGAAGTTAACATGTTATACGGGTGGGTATCTTAGAAGTTAACATGGTATACGTGTAAGTATCTTAGAAGTTTACATGTTGTACGGGTGGGTATCTTAGAAGTTAACACGTTATACGGGTGGGTATCTTAGAAGTTTACACCTTACACGGGTAGGTATCTTCGAAGCTAACATGTTATACTGGTAGGTATCTTAGAAGTTAGCACATTATACGGGTAGGTATCGTAGAATTTAACACGTGATACGGGTAGTTATCTGAGAAGTTAACATGTTATACGGGTAGGTATCTTCGAAGCTAACATGTTATACGGGTAGGTACATTAGAAGTTAATATGTTATACCTGTATGTATCTTAAAAGTCAACATGTTGTACGGGTATGTATCTTAGAAGTTAACACGTTATACGGGTAGGTATCTGAGAAGTTAACTCGTTATACGGGTGGGTATCTTAGAAGGTAACATGCTGTACGGGTAGGTATCTTAGAAGTTTACACGTTATACGGGTGGGTATCTTAGAAGTTTACACGTTATACCGGTAGGTATCCTAGAAGTTTACACGTTAAACGGGTGGGTATTTTAGAAGTTAACACGTTATACGGGTGGTTATCTTAGAAGTGTATACGTTATACGGATAGGTATCTTAGAAGTTAACACGCAATACGGGTAGGTATCTTAGACGTTTACACGTTATACGGGCAGGTATCTTAAACGTTTACACGTTATACGGGCAGGTATCTTAAACGTTTACACGTTATACGGCTGGGTATCTTAGAAGTTTATATTTTATACGGGTTGGTATCTTAGAAGTTTACAGGTTATACGGGTGGGTATCTCAGAAGTTTACACGTTATACCGGTAGGGATCCTAGAAGTTTACACGTTAAACGGGTGGGGATTTTAGAAGTTAACACGTTATACGGGTAGGTATCTGAGAAGTTTACACGTTATACCGGTAGGTATCCTAGAAGTTTACACGTTAAATGGGTGGGTATTTTAGAAGTTAACACGTTATACGGGTAGGTATCTGAGAAGTTTACACGTTATACCGGTAGGTGTCCTAGAAGTTTACACGTTAAACGGGTTGGTATTTTAGAAGTTAACCCCTTATACGGGTGGTTATCTTAGGAGTGTATACGTTATATGGATAGATATCTTAGAAGGTAACATGTTATACGGGTAGGGATCTTAGAAGTTTATATTTTATACGGGTTGGTATCTTAGAAGTTTACATGTTATACGGGTAGGTATCTGAGAAGTTAACTCGTTATACGGGTGGGTATCTTATAAGTTTAAACGTTATACGGGTAGGTATCTGAGAAGTTAACTCGTGATACGGGTGGGTATCTTAGACGTTTACACGTTATACGGCTGGGTATCTTAGAAGTTTACACTGTATACGGGTAGGTATCTTAGAAGCGTACATGTTGTTCGGGTAGGTATCTTAGAAGTTAACATGTTACACGGGTAGGTATCTTAGAAGTTTAGACTTTATACGGTTAGGTATCTTAGAAGTTAACATGTTATACGGGTAGGTATCTTAGAAGTTTATATTTTATACGGGTTGGTATCTTAGAAGTTAACATGGTATACGGGTAGGTATCTGAGAAGTTAACATGTTATACAGGTAGGTATCTTAGAAGTTTATACTTCATACGGATAGGTATAGTAGAAGTTAACACGTTATACAGGTAGGTATCTTAGAAGCTTACACGTTATACGGATAGGTATAGTAGAAGTTAACATTTTATACAGGTAGGTATCTTAACATCCGTTCGGTACATCGCGTTATATCGGTAAAAGTTCGTATTTACTGTCCAAATACTGTAATAAGGGGCAGGCATGGATGCGGGTTGGCAATTGTGTAAGGCTTTCAGGGATTAACGTCGCACACATAGTCCAGCCATAACTCTATAGGTAATAACACTGTTTCTCTGTTGGTACCTAAAATATCAAGCTAGTGCATGTCACATGAAATAATTAGGAAAATGACATGTTGCATATAAACACTTAATACCGTATCTCTTTTTCCCTTGATTAACTAAAATAGCTGAAAAGCTATCGTATGCAATTTGGACACAAGTCGGTAAGGAGAAAGGGAAATTATTTTACATGTATATTGCTGTATACATAAAATTCTAAGGATTTAAACATCGTCATATGTCATTTTCATTCTGATTGATGAGGAGCCAAGCTTACTATCACTGGTTTTACACAAAACTTTACAGAAAACACCAAAAAAAATACCAAAATGTAAACAAAACAATAATTCGAACTAAAAATCAATAAAACTAAGGGAAAATATTAACAACGAAAAAAAAAGACCCTTGACAAAATACAAGGAGAATAAGACAAGGGGTTCCGGAAGGGAAGGCGTCTTGTGCTTCATCACCGACACCCGCTATGTAAGTCTAGGTCAAATCGAAGTAATGTCAGGTCATCATATCGAGAGTTTGGATAGTGGCAAGAAAATCACAAGGCACACTAATATACCCACAAGGAAATAGCCTAAACTACATATCTGGAAACCCAGTGTTGTAAGATTATCCGTCAGCAGTCGACCTCTATCATGGAATCCTGATATTCGAAGCAAGATCTTGAATGTCCAATCAACTGCGACATGTAAACACCGTAACAATCGGGGGCAGGATGTTACTATCAGGAAAGGGAAAGTTTACGATCGGAAAACCGAAATCGCCTCGCCTATTTTGAAGTAAAGATCGAGGAAAACGGCAGATGTAGAAAAAGTTTCTCGTGTCGTTAACATCAAGCTTAGTAGGGTATATACGATGAACGTTTTCAATCAATTTCTAGTTATTTAAAGACAGCATATCGGAGATATATATGAACTGAAATCGAAGGACTTGGCTAGATTTTGGTTACCAGTCCTGATAAGCTCATTAATAAAATCAGCTCCATATGAAAACAAAACAAAATCGGCTAGAATATGTGCACTGTTTGTTCTGATAGGAGTGTGGCAAGCTTGCCACTGAGCTCAACAAGGATGTGGTCAACCTTGAACTCTCAGTATATTTCAATTTGGCCTCTGTCGTACTTTTTTACAAAATTTGCTGGAAAAGTTTTCCAACCATATATTGATGTCTTCGTTCGCCTTTTTTTTTGCAAAAGAAATTTATGCAACTTTTTTAGTTTGTAGCGTCACAATGCGACTGTTCCCCTTATGTAATAGTGAACGGATGGAAAAAACTAGCATGTCTTTTTTACTGGCATATGTCTCTTGTATACGAAATGCTATGTCGCTAAATAAAGGTCGTTTTCACAAGATTACTCAAGGAATGTAACAAAACTATACATCTTACTTTCACGAAGCAAACCTCAAAGAGTTGGACAAATTACAATGCCTTTTTGTCGTTTTTCATGAAACTCGAAGGATTGAAATGAGATGTCATCAACACCTACCAGATAAAGACATGTCCAGAACTAACAAAATGTCATCACCATGCCCTCAAGTCCACACATCTGAAAGTTCAAACCAAATGTCGCCCTCATGTCCCCTTTTCCATAATTAAATCTATCAGATCAAATGAAACGTCACCATCATGCACTCCATTTAATAAATAAATCTACCAGACCATCACACCCTCAAGTCCATAAATGAGTCTATCAGGCCATACAAACTTCACCATCACTCCCTCAAGTCCATAAATGAGTCTATCAGGCCATACAAACTTCACCATCACTCCCTCAAGTCCATAAATGTGTCTATCAGACCATACAAACTTAACCATCACACCCTCAAGTCCATGAATGAGTCTATCAGATCATACAAACTTCACCATCACGCCCTCAAGTCCATAAATGTGTCTATCAGACCATACAAACTGCACCATCACACCCTCAAGTGCATAAATGAGTCTATCAGATCATACAAACTTCACCATCACCCCCTCAAGTCCATAAACGACTCTATCAGACCATACAAACTCCCCCATCACACCCTCAAGTCAATAAATGAGTCTATCAGGCCATACAAACTTCACCATCACGCCCTCAAGTCCATAAATGTGTCTATCAGACCATACAAACTGCACCATCACACCCTCAAGTACATAAATGAGTCTATCAGCCCATACAAACTTCACCATCACCCCCTCAAGTCCATAAACGACTCTATCAGACCATACAAACTTCACCATCACACCCTCAAGTTCTCGTTGAGATCTGATAGACTCATGTATGGACTTTGAGGCACAGTGTGATGCAATGTATATTCGGAAAGATGGCGACATGTTTGCATTCGTTACGGCAAGTAGGTCAACTGTCAAAGCTAGTAATACCATTCAGAAATTAAAATAAATAATGACAACTTACTAATTACTTTGTGAGACGTCCTTTCAGTCGAATGTCACTCAACAATCTCGGGGGAATAGATCGGTACAGGCATTTAACATAGTCTATATTTAAGAGTGTTTAGGTTTTCTAACGGAAGGATAATTCGACAATTACATACGTAGTTACATTGTTATACGTACACTGTTAAAACACAAGTGAACGTTTTGAGTCATCGCAATATTGAGCCAACTTTGTTTTGAGATTTTTTACATTCTTAATTTTGAGAGTCCAGACTGTTTGTAAAAAGTTAATGAGACGGGTAGGTTGGCGCTACGGTTACGCGGTATTAAACGTACTAGTGTATAGTGAACGCGCCGGTCCCGGTATCACCTGTACTGTGGGTGGGAAATATTGTTAGTCTTCTACCTTACTAATTGGTTTATAATTGCAGTTTCCTTGCCTCGCTATCTTACTGGTTAATGAAAAAAAATCTTGATTCGACCTAATATACAACATCGTGATTTGAAAATGGCATCACACCTCCGTCACAATTAGGTCATTATTCCTTGTAACAGTCTTTGGCTATGACCAGTAGACTAGATACATCGCAGCGCTGCCACGCTATATACCAGCAGGCTATGCTTTAGAGGTACTATTATCACTGAGAATTGAGATAGGCAATACTGTCAGGCTGTGATCAGGAGTACATATTATCGCCACAGAACTACCACAGGTAGCATTGTCAGGCTATTGGTACATGTTCTGTCACCATTTTTAGGTCACCTGAGCTTTAGCTCAAGTGACCTATTGCTATCCGTTTTCGTCCGTCGTCGTCCGTCGTCCGTCGTCCGTCGTCCGTNATTATTCCTGAGGGAGGCATAGAAGGTATCATTAGGCGAAGTTCTGTAGTAATATCAACAAGCTACGAACACTATTACTAGACTATGGGCATAGTATTAATGCAATATCATCGAACTAGGTGTGATAAGGTCGGGAACTGTAACAAGATGATGATGAAGTCGGCACTATGGTTAACCTATAGCATCACCTCGTTATACGTAACATAACTAGGTTATGGGTACAATCAATGTTTTATATTACCAGTCGGAGGGTTTTATTATCAAAGCTTTGTGTATTTTAACCACGGAATGAGTGATATCCCCCGCCGAAAGGTACTATCAACAAGCTAGGGGTACTTGAACCAAGTTATGGGTGATTCCAACAACCATAGCGTACTATCATCAAGCTATGAGTTCTGTAACTAACATAGAGTAATGTTATAAGGTTATTGAAACCGCCAGCACGTTATGTGTAAATTAAACATCCTATGCTTGCTGTCATCATGCTATGAATGACGTCATCTGTGTTGTCACCCAACAGTACCCCGTGTCATATATATTTACATTGGTTATAACATGTAACCTTACGTTTGACAGACTATATAAGGATATAAGTTATTAGGCTTACATTTAACACTGCTCTTTCTCTATGTGTTATGACGATTTTAACAATTTTACTTCTAAGGTAAGATTTGAAGAGGGATATGATGATTTTTTTAGCAAAAGTGTTATATTCTAGATTAGGTATTCATTCTTAATGTTTTTGCTATTTTAGACATTTCTATCCAAAACAAAAGCATCTAGTGTCATTATCCGTATCAGCATATTATTTAAAACCTAAACTGCCTTTGGAAATATAATTATTCTATTTGTTTACAGGTTCAGCATCGAGATTACATACGTCGACGTGCTGCCGACTGGGCAGAGTCTCGGCTACACGAGGGAAGCCGTGTCACAGCGGCTACTACAGCAACCAGTTAAATGTGAAGCTCCGACGATACCGTTTATATCGCTATAAACAGAGATTAAAGCTGTTACGGAGTCGTTATGGTATCAATTACAGACAAAATAGCATGGATAAGTACCAAAAGTGTGCTCTTCGTCGCCAGAGTCAATTCCAAAAATGTTGTAATGCTGTGTATTACCATAAGAAACGACGACATCGAAACTGGCGCATGTATGCTAGATACCGGAACTCTCTCTCTAAACGGAAGGGCCGTCGACACTGAGGATTATGGGTAATAACATTTTTAAATGCAATTTAATTGTTCTCATTCAGGAGTCAGTAAAATAAATGTCTCGTTGTTGTTATTTCATAAAAGGCGTCATGTTATTTGTTCTTAAATACTCGTCATCATCAATACAACTAATACAATAT
This sequence comes from Mizuhopecten yessoensis, assembly GCF_002113885.1. Lineage (NCBI taxonomy): Eukaryota > Metazoa > Mollusca > Bivalvia > Pectinida > Pectinidae > Mizuhopecten > Mizuhopecten yessoensis. The sequence continues at coordinate 63,047 of NW_018408484.1, forward strand.
TTATGTTTACACCTTACTTGTTCAAGGTTGATAAGTATGCACCCAACTTGAATAGCAAATATACAAGCAATAACGAACACAAAGATGTCTAACTGACAGCCATCTTGTTTTTTCTGATCAGTTTCAAACTGATACATGCACAACTATGTACCAAGGAAATCCAACATATGAAATACGAGAAAGATCTGTAAAATACCCATTGAGAAATACCGATAACGTACTGTCGAAATCAAAGATGGCTGTCAGGCGACGGTCTTTAACTTTCCCAGTCTCAAAATGAAACATGCACAATAATAGACCAAGATAAACCAACATATGAAAGAGGTATGGCGGAAAACTGCCCGTATTTCCCTAAATCGGCATTTATGAAAACGGGAGAAAAAAAACTATGGAGTAAAACATTTCGTGTAGCAAAAATGTATACAAAAGATACAAAACCAATTGAATATGAATTTTTAAACTGCTTAGAAATTAGGTATTGCTAATATGATACTGCAAATATAGCCATATACACTATATCTATGAAAGTGATGGGGTTTCCCGGAGTTAAAAAAAATACTTTCAACATGGAAAAGAAATGAAGAATGTATGATCGATATCTATATAGTAATACTAGATGGTATCTAGGGATTGGGTCTGACGGTTGTTTTGGTATGTGTATATAATCGAATACGTTTAATGTCCTACGTGGAGAAACTCTGTCAGATCACATCAGCTTTACCTCGGTTAATAATTACTGATGTCCTAAGGGGAGAAACTCTGTCAGATCACATCTGCTTTACCTCTGTTTTTATAACTGATGTCCTATGTGGAGAAACTCTGTCAGATCACAGCAGCTTTACCTCTGTTAATAATAACTGATGTCCTAAGGGGGGAAACTCTGTCAGATCACAGCAGCTTTACCTCTGTTAATAATAACTGATGTCCTAAGTGGAGAAACTCTGTCAGATCCCATCTGCTTTACCTCTGTTTTTATAACTGATGTCCTACGTGGAGAAGCTCTGTCAGATCACATCTGCTTTCCCTCTGTTATTATAACTGATGACCTAAGGGGAGAAACTCTGTCAGATAACATCAGCTTTACCTCTGTTTTTATAACTGATGTCCTACGTGGAGAAACTCTGGCAGATCACATCAGCTTTCCCTCTGTTATTATAACTGATGTACTAAGGGGGGAAACTCTGTCAGATCACATCTGCTTTCCCTCTGTTATTATAACTGATGTCCTCAGGGGAGAAACTCTGTCAGATAACATCAGCTTTACCTCTGTTTTTATAACTGATGTCCTACGTGGAGAAACTCTGGCAGATCACATCAGCTTTAGCTCTGTTATTATAACTGATGACCTAAGGGGAGAAACTCTGTCAGATAACATCAGCTTTACCTCTCTTATTATAACTGATGTCCTCAGGGGAGAAACTCTGTCAGATAACATCAGCTTTACCTCTGTTTTTATAACTAAAGTCCTAAGGGGAGAAACTCTGTCAGATCACATCAGCTTTACCTCTGTTTTTGTTCACAATTGGCAGTTTTTTAATTATAACGAATGTTTGTTTGGCGTTCTGCAACAGCAGATGTACATCTAACACAACATAAAAATAGAAATAGAGTTATGCTTAAAAAATATGTCATCATATTAGAAAATGAAGCTAATAAAAGTAACTAAAGATCGAGGAGGGCAGCTGATGTAATAGTTTCAATTAAAATAGTTAATAATTAAATTCACTTCGATTTCTTTTTCCATTCATATTCCAATTCTATCATATACCTAGAAAAACAATGTTTGCCTCGCTAATGGTTTAATTAAATCAATAACTAATTAGTATACATACTTTAGAGGCCATACATGTAAAATTTAGGGTAAGGGTACAAAATTTTAGATATTTTATTTTGATGATAATAACATATTTGTTTTGTTTTTGTTAATTCATCTATGGACATACAGCATGCAAAGCTTTCTTAATCAAATTTGCTTTAATTTCTCATATCGCACCAAAGTAGTTCTAGATTTCCAGAGTGTAATATTTTTTTACAATCCCACTTTCTTTCACTTCTTACATCACTGATAGCTTACATCACTCATGAACTGAGTCAGTATAAATGAGCAGTAAATCTAGGTGATTAATGGGAGATAAAAGTCTAGTAAACGTCACCTCTTACACGAACACGAAATATGACCCCTACAGCATACCCAGACATATAATAATTATGATCATGTATGATTCTCCTATAATATTTTTGATTCAATTGATATTTTTCCTGTTTAAAGCAAATATATTTTGAGGATACTGCTGCTGATCGTGTTATGAGAGGAAATCCAAGACAGATACAATCCTTTCTCATTGTGATAAACTAACAGGTAGCACGGAAACAGTGACTATATATAGCTAAACAGTGACTATATATAGCTAAACAGTGACTATATATAGCTAAACAGTGACTATATATAGCTAAACAGTGACTATATATAGCTAAACAGTGACTATATATAGCTAAACAGTGACTATATATAGCTAAACAGTGACTATATATAGCTAAACAGTGACTATATATAGCTAAACAGTGACTATATATAGCTAAAGACGTGAACGTATAACACTATAAAACCAACTCATTATACACTGCAGTTGTATTTCTACATAAAGCAATATTAATTTCGTTGAAATTATTGTATCAATAGGTTTCCACGACTGAGAACATGTAAAGTCTTCGTATCCAAATTTTATGTTGTATTAATGGAAATTACAGAAAATGAAACAACAGCACACCAAAACTGTCGTAAACAGTGGTGTATTGAGAGGCCACACACAGGGAACTAGTCTACACAAAATACTATATATGTCACTGTCTAAACCCGATACTATATATGTCACTGTCTAAACCCGATACTATATATGTCACTGTCTAAACCCGATACTATATATGTGACTGTCTAAACCCGATACTATATATGTCACTGTCTAAACCAAAAACTATCAATTTAAATGTCTATATGTCACTGTCTAAACCCGATACTATATATGTCACTGTCTAAACCCGATACTATATATGTCACTGTATAAACCCTATACTATTTATGTCACTGTCTAAACCCGATACTATATATGTCACTACCTAAACCCGATACTATATATGTCACTGTATAATCCCTATACTATTTATGTCACTGTCTAAACCCGATTCTATATATGTCACTGTTTAAACCCGACACTATACATGTCACTGTCTAAACCCGATACTATGTATGTCACTGTCTCAACCCGATACTCTATATGTCACTGTCTAAACCAGATACTATGTCACTGTCTAAACCCGATACTATATATATCACTGTCTAAACCCGATACTATTTATGTCACTGTCTAAACCCGATACTCTATATGTAACTGTCTAAACCCGATACTATATATGTGACTGTCTCAACCCGATACTATATATGTCACTGTCTACACCCGATACTATATATGTCACTGTCTACACCCGATACTATATATGTCACTGTCTACACCCGATACTATATATGTCACTGTCTACACCCGATACTATATATGTCACTGTCTACACCCGATACTATATATGTCACTGTCTACACCCGATACTATATATGTCACTGTCTACACCCGATACTATATATGTCACTGTCTAACCCCGATACTATGTATGTCACTGTCTAAACCCAATACTCTATATGTCACTGTCTAAACCCGACACTATATATATCACTGTCTAAACCCGTTCCTATATATGTCACTGTTTAAACCCGATACTATATATGTCACTGTTTAAACCCGATACTATATATGTCACTGTTTAAACCCGACACTATACATGTCACTGTCTAAACCCGATACTATGTATGTCACTGTCTCAACCCGATACTATATATGTCACTGTCTGAACCCGATACTATATATGTCACTGTCTCAACCCGATAATATATATGTCACTGTCTAAACTCGATACTATATATGTCACTGATACTATATATGTGACTGTCTAAACCCGATACTATATATGTTACTGTCTAAACCCGATACTATATATGTAACTGTCTAAACCCGATACTATATATGCCACTGTCTAAACCCGATACTATATATGTAACTGTCTAAACCCGATACTATATATGTAACTGTCTAAACCCGATACTATATATGCCACTGTCTAAACCCGATACTATATATGCCACTGTCTAAACCCGATACTATATATGCCACTGTCTAAACCCGATACTATTTATGTCACTGTCTAAACCCGATTCTATATATGTCACTGTCTAAACCCGATGCTTTATGTGTCACTGTCTAAGCCCGATACTATATATGTCACTGTCTAATCCCGATACTATATATGTCACTTTCTAAACCCGATACTATATATGTCACTTTCTAAACCCGATACTATATATGTCACTGTATAAACTCGATACTATATATGTCACTGTCTCAACCCGACACTATATATATCACTGTCTAAACCCGTTCCTATATATGTCACTGTTTAAACCCGATACTATATATGTCACTGTATAAACTCGATACTATATATGTCACTGTCTCAACCCGACACTATATATATCACTGTCTAAACCCGTTCCTATATATGTCACTGTTTAAACCCGATACTATATATGTCACTGTCTACACCCGATACTATATATGTCACTGTCTAACCCTGATCCTATATATGTCACTGTCTAAACCCGATATTATATATGTCACTGTCTAAACTTAATACTATATATGTCACGGTCTAAACCCGATACTATGTATGTCACTGTCTCAACCCGATACTCTATATGTCACTGTCTAAATCCGACACTATATATATCACTGTCTAAACCCGATACTTTATATGTCACTGTCTAACCCCGATACTATGTATGTCACTGTCTAACCCCGATACTATGTATGTCACTGTCTAAACCCGATAATATATATGTCACTATCTAAACCCGATACTATAAATGTCACTTTCTAACCCCGATACTCTATATGTCACTGTCTAAACCAGATACTATGTCACTGTCTAAACCCGATACTATGTATGTCACTGTCTAACCCCGATACTATGTATGTCACTGTCTAACCCCGATACTATGTATGTCACTGTCTAAACCCGATACTATTTATGTCACTGTCTAAACCCGATACTATATATATCACTGTCTAAACCCGATACTTTATATGTCACTGTCTAACCCCGATACTATGTATGTCACTGTCTAACCCCGATACTATATATGTCTCTGTCTAAACCCGATACTATATATGTCCCTGTCTAAACCCGATAATATATATGTCACTATCTAAACCCGATACTATATATGTCACTTTCTAAACCCGATACTATATATGTCACTATCTAAACCCGATACTATTTATGTCACTGTCTAAACCCGATACTATGTATGTCACTGTCTAACCCCGATACTATATATGTCACTGTATAAACCCGATACTATATATGTCACTGTTTAAACCCGACACTATACATGTCACTGTCTAAACCCGATCATATATATGTCACTGTCTAAACCCGATACCATGTATGTCACTGTCTCAACCCGATACTATATATGTCACTGTCTCAACCCGATAATATATATGTCACTGTCTAAACCCGATACCATGTATGTCACTGTCTCAACCCGATACTATATATGTCACTGTCTTAACCCGATACTTTATATGTCACTGTCTAACCCCGATACTATGTATGTCACTGTCTAAACCCGATACTATTTATGTCACTGTCTAAACCCGATACTCTATATGTAACTGTCTAAACCCGATACTATATATGTTACTGTCTCAACCCGATACTATATATGTCACTGTCTTAACCCGATACTTTATATGTCACTGTCTAAACCCGATACTAGATATGTCACTGTCTAAACCCGATACTAGATATGTCACTGTCTAAACCCGATACTAGATATGTCACTGTCTAAACCCGATACTATGTATGTCACTGTCTAACCCCGATACTATGTATGTCACTGTCTAAACCCAATACTCTATATGTCACTGTCTAAACCCGACACTATATATATCACTGTCTAAACCCGATACTTTATATGTCACTGTCTAAACCCGATACTCTATATGTCACTGTCTAAACTTAATACTATATATGTCACGGTCTAAACCCGATACTATGTATGTCACTGTCTCAACCCGATACTATATATGTCACTGTCTGAACCCGAGACTATATATGTAACTGTCTAAACCCGATACTATATATGCCACTGTCTAAACCCGATACTATTTATGTCACTGTCTAAACCCGATACTCTATATGTCACTGTCTAAACCCGATACTATATATATCACTGTCTAAACCCGATACTATATATGTGACTGTCTAAACCCGATACTATATATGTTACTGTCTCAACCCGATACTATATATGTCACTGTCTACACCCGATACTATATATGTCACTGTCTACACCCGATACTATATATGTCACTGTCTACACCCGATACTATATATGTCACTGTCTAATCCCGATACTATGTATGTCACTGTCTAACCCCGATACTATGTATGTCACTGTCTAACCCCGATACTATATATGTCACTATCTAACCCCGATACTATAAATGTCACTGTCTAAACCCGATACTATATATGTTACTGTCTCAACCCGATACTATATATGTCACTGTCTCAACCCGACACTATATATGTCACTGTCTAAACTTAATACTATATATGTCACTGTCTAAACCCGATACTATATATGTCACTATCTAAACCCGATACTATAAATGTCACTGTCTAAACCCGATACTCTATATGTCACTGTCTAAACTTAATACTATATATGTCACTGTCTAAACCCGATACTATATATGTCACTGTCTAAACTCGATACTATATATGTCACTGTCTAAACCTGATACTATATATGTCACTGTCTAAACCCGACACTATATATATCACTGTCTAAACCCGATACTATATATGTCACTGTTTAAACCCGACACTATACATGTCACTGTCTAAACCCGATAATATATATGTCACTGTCTAAACTCGATACTATATATGTCACTGTCTAAACCCGACACTATATATATCACTGTCTAAACCCGATACTATATATGTCCCTGTCTATACCCGATACTATATATGTTACTGTCTAAGTGTTCTCCTGAAGTGGACGCAGCTCAACCCGATCACTACATATCGATAGTTTAGTCAGATGTCCTGGGTTCAGGTTCCTGGCGGACGCATTTTCCTCCTGCTCATTAATTTCAGTATTAAAGAGTTTCAACGGATAAATTTAAAACAATTGTGCAGGACGAAGTCGACGTATAGGACGAGGGAAAATATCACTTCTGGTATGTCCCTATTTTTGAGCAGATGCATAGATTTACATCAATATGTCATGATGATGTTTATGTTGTTGTACAAGTATTTCAAGGAAAAGTAAGGATATAGCGTAAAAGGTTGAGAGAAAAAAAATCGCATTTAAAATTTATATCATTATAACCGGCACGGGAAACCTCTTTTTTTCGGGAATAACGTCAGAGAAAAAACATTTGTTAGAAAAATCAAATACTGTAGTGTTGTGTTGAAACATCCTGTTCTATAATTATAATTATAATTTACTCATATACGTCAATATGCCTAGAATAATAAATGATGTTTTTGATAGACCCCATGTTGAATTATGCATTTACTATTATTTCGGAGCAACACTTTAATATAAAGCAATATATACAAACAGGACTACAACGTCATTCTGATATTGGAATTGCTAAAGAAAAACAAGAAAAAGAACATAGAATAATCTATATCAGATCTATTCAATAACTCATTTCCGCTCTACCAGTGGTTCAAGAAACGGGGTTTCCCTCCTTGGGCCCCACTCAGTTTCATAAAGAGAAAAGGAACGCGTTTCTATTTATAGTTTTGTATTTCAGTACTAGACTAACGTCATCAATACTATAATCCTGGGTGTTTGGAATTCAGATTTATTAATCAAAATTAGTCTCCTCCTCCTTCTCCTTATGTCAGAAACACATAAAGTAATAATATCATGTCATAATTTGGAGGATCTGGTGGAAATATCATTAGAAACTGTCATGTAACGATCACTAATTGGAAAACCTTGATAATCACATAACCATTACACGACATCCCATTTTTTTCAATTACAATTGTTTAAAATCGTTATAAAAGAGTATCGGGAGAAACTGGTCTCATTTCAGAGAAGATTGTTGACCTGTAACCACCAATATGAATTCTGTACCTCTGGCTTAATGTTTTAACCAGCAAAATGAGAAAATGTTACTAAAGCCCCTATCTAAGATACACGATTTAAGAAACTGCGAACACGATTTAAGAAAAGTTGAAAAATTGTGTTGATTCGTGTTCAGATTCGTGAATGTGAGATCGGGGCTTTAACCTCGAAACGTGCAAGTCCTAGTTTTACTCCTGCAGCAGTAGGTCATCAAATGTTTTCCGTAGATGTGATAGTTTGTGTAAATATAACGATGATTATTGTCACGATACAGAAACAAAAATCGTTGAAAAAGACAAGTCGGAAAAGCATTCATTTCTGGAGAGAACGACATTTAATTTTACATCTCCTAAGAAGATTGATTCATGCTAGGAGCATTCATGTTGTCTGTGTGTGAGGCCAGTTAGAATGATGACGACACGAACCGGTAGTGTGTAGAGACCAGCACTAACAACATAAGGGATAGTGTGCCTGTGTCTGATGTAAAAACAAATATCACATACAAAAAAAGGAATTGTGCAAAATGCAACAACGTTCGTGAAATGATTCCCTGGAAATTGACGTTTTCCTGTTGAACTCATTACTATGACTTATTTTAACAAAATGCTCACTAATACAATCAGGGACAAAGTCAACTCTCCGCTTTGCAGTCATAATTTCGTCCCTACCGATGAGTTCAGGGAACGCTATTGATCACCATTATTGAAATGCCTACTTACCCCATCTGCGTCACAGGCTAGCTACAATTTCCGTGAAGACCGTACCATGGCACCAGCTGTTCTACGGTATATACTTGATAATAAAACGTATCCATTCAGGAATGTTCAATGTACTGTTGAGGAAAATGATTCAGAAATCGCTGAGGTATTTTGTTTCCCGATAATATCAATATATACGCCTTCAATAACAATATTGAAATTTAAGCAGTCTGGTAGACGTTTCCGCGTTGTAAAAACAAAATTGAAGATATGCTGACGTGCAATGAAACAGAAATATACCTTTCAGAAACAGTGTAACGATTATGTTCATCAACATAGTTTATTTAGATGAAACACATTACAGCACAACCAGAAATAACACATATATAACACAATACAACATGACCAGAATTGACGCTTAATATCATATTCAGAAATATGCATAGATGTGTTTGTTTGCTTGTTTTTCTTCAACGGCCCATCGCCAACTGTAGTCATTTAGGGCTTGGATAAGTTTGCTCTTTACAGAAAAAAACCCAATCAGAGTAAATAGCAAATTATATGTAAAAAGCAAGGAGATAGAATAACAAAATTTGATTCAATAGAACGTATGGCTAAAATAGTAAGTTTGAATGTATATTTACCGCTGGCTGGAATGGGCATGTCGGTTACAATTATCACGTCTTTTACAATATATCAATGTCCTTTGGTAGCAGAGTACAGTAGAAATGGCTTGATCCTAAAAATAAAGGGCATGTCTCAGATAAACATGGATAGCGGATGTATCCTGCACAACACACCTACATATATATACATATTTATAAACTACATTTTGAATACATTTATTTTAGAAGATTTTTTTTCTTTTCAAAAAGTGATTTCCCCAGATTTGGGACTTGTGAAAACCATGGTTACTACATCAAAAAACTCCAATAAATGCAAAAAACACATGATTTTTGACCCAAAATTTGACCCAAAAAAAATATTTTTCTTCTTNCTACATGAAAATCTAGCGTTTCTTGTGTAGACACAGATTTGTAAATGGCCATAAATGTAGTCTCAAACCAAATTCGATTTTTTTTAAATGTGAAGCCCACATAGTCCTATTCATCATGTATATGCCAATTTTAGTGTTGATTTTTTTTTTAACTTTGATACATGTAATATATTACATGTGTTATTCACTGTACAAAAATATCACCCATGGCCACCGTACGCTACTGTACACTGCTACCTTTACAGTGTTTCAAAAGGGTCATATTTTACGGACTAGACAACTGTTTTCATATCCAGGACTTATTTATTGAAAATGCATCTAAAATCCGAATATTGTCTTCAAAATTGCTCCACTGTAAATGGCGAGTGATATTCTTTGCATATAGGTGGATTTCATCGTTAAAATTATACGAATTAATGGGGTAACAGTACACGTATGCCCAGTATGGAGCTGATAGGGCGAAAATCTCATCGATCTTTTCGACTGGGCGTACAAGTTTGAAGTTTTGGATGCACTTAAACAAAAATATTACTGTATATTAAATTTTACATTTTTAATGGTAGAATTTCCAATGGCAGATAAAAAAACACTGGATTTCTCTTGGTCATGTATTGTCAATGAGCGAACATCGGGTATGTTGTAATCAGCTATATTAGCAGTTTTGTTGGGCAGGACGGGAACTTTGTTTGGATAACCAAATGTCGGTGATGGTTCATTCGCTTCCACGTAAACATTTTTTCACTTATGTTATTGTAAACGGTCCAAATGCAAGACACTGTTTTTGGTTAAGGATTCAATAAATCTAGACCTTAAAACGATATTATTATTTTTTTTTATCGGATAAAAAGTAATCAGCATAGACTCAAAAGCGTTTAGCACGCCTAAATTTAAAATGAAATCGAAGGACTTGACCAGGTAAGGTTTTGGTACATGTCCTGGTAATAAGTCTCATATGGAGAAAAAAAATCGAGCGAAAGAAGAACAGAGTTTGTCCCATTGTATGCCAACGAACGCAATACGAAATCGTCAAATAGGGATTCAGTCATTTTCATGATTTCATCCTCAGTATAATTCATCTCGGTCCTTTTCTTAATTTTACGAAATATATTCTGCCTTTCTAAGAAAGTAAAACTCTTATGATGAATGAGTTTTGAGAAACATCAACTATTCAGTCGTTATAGAACGTGTGCTCCACTAACTTCTATAACACCAGAAAGAGCTCACTTTACACGATAGACAACTTTGGGAATTTAACAGTTCAGGCATTCAAAGTTCCTGGTTCATTTTTAAAGAATATATCGTAAGTCATGTCTGCAACTTTAATTCCGTATTTAAAAATAAACGATACATTCCATGATGGTCAGATATCATGAATGTATATAATTAGATGTCATGGTATGGTATCAAGAATAAATATAATAACACAGCATGACCTGATACTACGCATATATAGTGAACCATATCCGATTCAACACAGTAAGATAATGATCAAACATCATGCACTAATCAGAATAAAGCAGATACCACCAATGAATACACCATGACTACATACCAAGCTTAAAATAAGTATCAGAATACAACATGAACATTGTTTTCAATAGCGTATGTATACGAATGCAAAGTGTTATATTAAGTCCGTTGGACATTTATATGTATGGCGGACCAACATCAGTATTAAAAGTTATAGAATTCATACATTGTGCATCATATTAACTCGTTGTTATGAGATTTTACTTAGGTTGTTAAATAAAAGATACATTCTTTGACCCATTTCTATAATACATAAACAATTAGACATCGTCAATATATGATACATTTATATTTTTAATATGTTTGATATTTAATCATTCAACGCTTGTCAACGAATTTTGAAAGAAAAAGTGGTGTGAAAAATAACTATTTAAACTCTTCAACAAAAACCAAAACAGTTTTTGAACCAAGACACCCTGCAAATCCTAGATCTGCACACGTAACAAAACGCAGCATGCTAGTGACGTCATCATCGTATTCTTAACTTATTAATTTCTTTTGCAGGTTGGCTGTCATCGACTTTACTGTCCATACCCTTTTCAGCAATATCATGGAGAAGGTGTAGACTTGAAGCAAAGCTCTATTCAGATGCTTGATTTTTTATTTCAAGTTAACAAAACAAGTGATAAAATCATTATAATAAACATTAATGACGTAATTGATGATGTATTGGTGAAGCAGTCCTACATCGAACGTGTAGTACATATGCCACTATATTCTGAGCCGAACGTGGCTATTATAGGAAATTATGCTATATCGGGTAAGCATTGTTCCCTTATCAAAACCCAATTTCCTCCGAATCGAGAAAAAATCTCAGAACTGCTTTTGAATTATTCTGATATTTGGCAAACTGATGGATAGGTTATATAGACGACGTCGAAAAAGCCTCAAGTAGAAGCAACATCTCTGTCCAGAATCCTAAGTATATCCCCAGTGTGTATCCTGTCGAGACCGACATCCTTATTGCTGCAGTAAGAGTAGTAATCCTCCTCCTCGAGACATGTGCTCGACAGTGACTTCAATCCAGGGAGAACAGTCTCTACCTCAGCGAGGTGTCAATCAAGCCGGCTGATACTATACAACACCATGGCCATCATTTTATTTGTGTTGAAACATTTTTAACAAATTATCTGCAGAAGAGCACCAACTACTTGTCGGAATATAATAGATCGATCCTTCATGCGACTTGTGCATGTATTTCCATCATTTGTTTGATGTGTAGTATTATTCAGTAGTGTTTCATTCCATTTTTGAAAAATGAAAAGTCACACCTGACGATCGAACTGATCTTTTTCCTTTTATTGGCCCAAGTCTGTCTCCTCCTTACCTACCTGTTTTCATTTGGTGACGAATTTTGTAAGTGGTTTGGCATAATACACCATTTTGCATGGCTTGATTCTTATGATGCTACAGTTTCTTTATTCCTTTCGCTTGAATTACTACCTTTATATATTATACATTGACAGAAGAAAACCTTCATTACAGTAAAATATTGTTTGATTGCCACCATATTCACGTTTTTAATTGTGTTTGGCACACAACTGACCTATATAACTGCAGACCCTGATAAGCAATGGTACGGCGGCAGAGTCTGCTTTATTTCACACACATTGGCTTCACTGTTTGCGCTCGTCGTTCCCGTATGTTTGATATTGTGAGGGAACCTCGTCACATTCTTTATGCTGATACGTCTGATCTCCTCAACATCAATCGTAAAGGCTAACAGATATAATAAATCCAACGTTCTCGTATTTGCTAAAATATCCTCAAGCATGGGGTGGAGTTCGATTGTAGGATTAGTTGGTGTCATGGCGGACGTTGAAGTGCTATTTGTGACTTTTAAAGTACTGGTCAGTCTAAAAGGAGTATTGCTAATGCTCAGTGTCGTCTGCAATGGTCGTGTAAAGAGCTTCTACAAAGGCCTCATAAAGCAAAGACAACTACAACATCTGGGCAGATCAACAAATACGACCAATGTGAATACGGTTTCACACACGCCTATGCCAGATATGTGTACATCACTCCACTAAAAAGTTATGATTTTTATATTTTGTTTCATTCTAGATAAGTTTAAGTCGACGTACGATAAAGGATATGAATATTTGCGTAATGTTCAGTATTACACCAAATAAGTTTAGAGGGAAATGCGAGAGGAAAGTTAAATATTGTACATTGATGAATAATATATTTTGATTTGATTGAAACTGTACACAGTTATTGTTATTACATGCGTGCCCAACACACACTACAGGCTTAGTGTACTAGCTTTATTGTATACAATGTAGATATGATATCAGGATTTCTTTGTGATCTGTAGGGCCTTTAAAGTACACTAGCAAAATCCTAAACTTCAAATGTCACTAAAACAGTTATGTTTTTATGATTTTGTCAAAACAGTGAATGGTTATTGTGCGTTCATATGAATCGAAAACTAGTGTTACAGTTATACGAACGTTTGTTAAAACCTTTGTCGTGACTGCGATGTTCTTGACCCCGGAAAAAAATGTTACCTTTTAGGAATATTTGATTTTGTGTTTGATTTGTGTAGAACGACAGAAGATGGCTGTTATTGTGTCTCCTATACAGTTGTTATCGTTGCCTTGAGATTGCTGTTATTGTGTCTCCTATACAGTTGTTATCGTTGCCTTGAGATTGCTGTTATTGTGTCTCCTATACAGTTGCTATCGTTGCCTTGATATAATGTTTTCATTCTGCCCGTTTCTTTTTATGTTGATTTCGCGTGAAATCGACTTCAGTTATACGTCCAGTCAATATCAATAATGTCTGGTATTTAAGAGCAACATGGATTTTAATTGTTACTAAGTTACCAAGGAGATATTTAATTACATTGTGTGTAAGAAGATTGTGTTTTATAAGAGGGATATGGTGTTCAGAATTAACAATGCACATTTTTAACATGTAGACATTTCAACCAATATGATAGAACTAATTCAACAGTTACACTTTAGTTTGCTATATCCCTACAGAGACCATACAATAAGAATTTGAAAAAAATACGATTAGTGTCAAAAGGTTGTTTGTTGTTATCGTATTGAATAAACATATGAAAATATAAAACATGAAGTCTACATAGGATTTTTTTCAATATGCTGTGACTCATTAACGGAGACGCTGACCTGTGCTTTAATGAAAAATATAACTAATGTTTACTGATATTTATACCACATTGCCGAGTCGAATGAATGGCTGGTCGATCAGATGATGTCGTGTGAGGATGTAGAGCTAACCGACATTCCGTTGGATGCGAACTGAACTAAGAGTAAGTGCAATCTTTTATGACATCTTATATGGTCAGTAGTCCCATGGATATATGGGAATTATCTCCCTTGACACATGTAGTCAGTATAATAGAATTGCTGCAGGTTTTGCAATGAAAATATATTTTGTTGTAAAGAAATTAAAATGTCTACAAGCGTGATAGCATATGTGTATTATATTTATGTTAATGAATAGGGAATTCAATAAAAAAAACATTTTGTGTAGCAAGTCTATGGTTTAATATACTAATCACAAATATTCATATGGGTGATTACATTCATTTCCCAACCCTCGTGTAACTTGATATTTCGCATGTTCCTTTTTAGTTGGAAACAAAATCTTAACAATCTATAACACCACTTGTTTGGTATTTTATGGTCTGAATTTAGCCAATATTTCATCCATGCTTTGTGGCTTTTAACAATAGTTTGACCACCAGCTCGAACAACCCCGTCAGTAATTGTATAACATAGTTTGCTTTTTTTGCGAACGGAATTTCATAGCGGTAATTGTATTCTTTAATCTGGGAAATCGTGAACGGTAATCCATGAACCTTATTAAAACTGTTCCCTTCCAGAAATTCAGTCTAGATTTTTAACGTTAAACACAGGATTTCTGAACAGATGTTCAGACACGTCTAAATGACCACGAGCTCATCCTTAACAACACTTTTCCCCGATTTATTTGTCTTTGAAGCCTCGGAAAGGACATGCCTCCAGGTAGCAGGAGTGTATTTCATATCTGTGTATTTGATTTTGTTATTTTACAATCGAGTCAGTATTGCATTATTAAACATACATAATGCGGCTGTGTAGATGATGTCCACTTTCATTTTACATTAAACATACATAGTACCGTTGTATCGATGATGTACACTTTCATTTTACATTAAACATACATAATGCCGCTGTGTCGATGATGTACACTTTCATTTTACATTAAACATACATAGTACCGTTGTGTCGATGATGTACACTTTCATTTTAAATTAAAAATACAAAATGCCGCTGTGTCGATGATGTACACTTTCAGTTTACATTAAATATACATAGTACCGCTGTGTCGATGATGTACACTTTCATTTTACATTAAACATACAAAATGCCGCTGTGTCGATGACATCCCATTTCAATATAATATACATTGTAGTACTGGTATATGTGTGATGCCACGGTAGAACACACATTTTGAGATGCGTTGTTCAGTTAAAACCTGGCCATCTCATTTGTCTGATGGGTTTCTTAATGAACTACAGCAGCATTCAAAAAATGGAACATGTATATCACTTTAAAATGTTATAATGAAAGTCCTTAGATTTGTTACGATATACAGAAATACATGTTGTAAATTCAAGTAAACGATTACGCAAATAACACTTTAAACTGAAAAGAAAGATAAAAACAAGAAGACATTTAAACAAATAATAGCACTTTCAAACCAAAGAAGTTCCGGAAGGGTGCTATAAAATCAATAAGATAAACTTACAAAAAAATCTTTCCGTGTCAAACAATGTATAAACCTTTACATTATTCATTTATTTTAATCCAAAGTGGATTACTTTTAAGACGGAAATAAAATTATATGGTTAAAAATCATAGTAAGTCTTCCTTTCGACCATACCACAGGTGAGTACCGTCATCACAGAAGCGGCCAAGAAATTATCACTGTTGACTATGTCCATTTCAGGGTCACTCGGCTGGAATAACAGGAACAGAAAAGTATTTGTAATTCCAGCATCACAATGAATCAAACACACTCCTGGTTTTGTCTCCACGTCAAGATTTAACAACCCTTGCTTCAATATCAACAAATAACAGGACAGTGAAGGATTGGGATTCCTGTGTCAGGGGAGGCAACTCTTATATAGAACTAACATTTGCCACGGATTCCCCTTTGCAGCTGTTATTTAATATAAATATATATATCCATGAAATACTATGTTATCGTAACATATTTGCTATTATTTAGATACTACTTTTTTTGAAAATGATTTTAATTTTATGGATAGCAACAGTTTTCATAAGATGTTTCTGAAACGGCTCATGCGCAGTGAACCTTTATGAGACAGCCATCTTTTAACCAAATTGCTTCCCTTATTTTAAATATATATGAAATTGCAACTTCAGTCATCATTTTTAAGTCGAATGGGTTACAAAATGACACGGAAACAATGATAATGGAAGTCATGGTGTACGCTGAGGGATCACTAGACATATGTAGTAAGGAAGCATTGTTTAGTATACAATTATTTAGTTTGTCGAAGTAGAAAGCCAACCAAGTAAGTCTCTTACTGCACAATATGACCGTTTGCATTTATTTAGGACACATCAGTGGTAGTAGGTGTCAAAAGAATAACAAAACATGTCTAAGAGTTCTCAAACAAGATTGTAGAATACAGTAAAAAAAAAAGGCTGCCTAAAACCTGTATAAGATAGTAATGTATTTACAGTTTTTGGCTAAAAAAAGATATTTGCAGAAAGATTCCATTCATCTGAAGATATAAAGGCCTTCTCGAAACTGTGTGCCTCATCAACGAAGGGAAAGTACTTTTATCTAAGAATGGATTTACTTCTCCCACTGTTTTTCTCCCTAAATACCTTTACTATTTACTGTGACAGCGTTTAATGTTGATGTTGGTTTCAGTCAAGAAAACGGACTGCCAGCAATGACATCAGTGTTAAAGTAAATTGAAGAGTTGTATTTAGCTCAAAATTAAATCATACATGTATACGTTAGCCGCTTTGAGTGCAACTATCAACTTGAAAGAATATTTATGTACAGGTATTTCGTGACTATTAGAAACACCTCAGAATCTCCGATTCAACCACTATTGTATGTACTATTTCCTCGATCTTAATTATTTTGCATGCCGAGTTCGTTCACTCCAACTCTAGTTTTGTGATTTGTTATTGTGTGCGTTTCATATCTTGGTTATACTTTGTTTTGCAATATATATATAAACGCTATTGGAATATATCACGCTATATTATATTCGATTCGGAAAATGTGAATTACTATTTGAGAGATACTAATATACAGAAGTCCATATCTATTATGTTTGTTATATATATATAAATGACATAGAGCCACTAATAACGAAGGAAGACATATCATCCGGCCTCGAATTCACGGCCTACGGTGTTAATCGCCTAGCCTAGAAATATCCGTAGCTCAAAGAAGGAGCTCGTCTTGATAATCAGTGGTAAGGAAAAAATAAACATATTTGTGTTCATTATTGTAGAATATAAAATGTTGGAAAACAAATTTAACGAAGGTCTCTACGGCCTGAATTTAACATTTCACCAACATTTTCTGATCCCACGTTATATATCCCATCCTAATATACAAAATATACCCTGAAGTATGTACCAGGAAGTAAGGCAATTTATCAAGGACATTCCCAAAGCGGATGTTAAACGCGAGTCAGACACTATTTTATTTTGAGTCAGACACTATCTTATTTTGAGTCAGACACTATCTTATTTTGAGTCAGACTCTATCTTATTTTGAGTCAGACACTATTTTATTTTGAGTCAGACACTATTTTATTTTTTAGATAGCTCTATGCCATATCCTGACTACAGAATGATCAACATTAATGATTTAACGATTGGTGGATACTTTGAACGGACCCGTTATTTTGAAAGTTAAACAGAAGGCGTGGATATAGCAAGTGAAAGTCTTAGAGTCAGACCAAGATACCTGGGATTCTGTGGATTTCAAGCGATACGTGTGATAACAAACATGGGCGATATACACCTTCAGTGATGCTAGCTATTCCGTCGAGGACATTCTGACGATTTTCAGATTCCTTTGTAATGTGTTAGACAGGCTTGTCCAACACGATTTATAAGTCAAAGCATTAAAATGAAGGTTTCTCAACACGTCATTAACATACCTTGGACATGTAGTATCGGAAGACGGGATTGCCACCTATCCAAACATAGGATCGGATATGAAAAAATTGCATTCAGTTGCAACAAAAGGTGGTTTGTCAATGACTTCGTCAAAACAGCACAACGCAGAAATAAACTAGACTTTCCACGGGAAAGGAACGGTCTTTACAGTCCAAGAGGAGCGCCGAGTAAAACGTGGGTTATATTCTACAAGATGTATTTGATATAAAACACTGATTAGTGCTCTCGTACTTAATCATGCTGATTACCATCCATTGTGCTTGCATGCTAATGCTTTCAAAGCTCGTGGTACGAGGCTGCTAAACATTCCATTTACAACAGGTCAAAGTCAAATCTGAAAATCTGTCACCACGTGTTGAACATGTTCGGTAATGGTATAACGTTGTATGAAGAACACGTGGAGGCGGGCAGAATTTTTAACACTACCACCAACCAAGGCAGGCAATCATTTATCAAATATATCTCTTTAAATACAATTTTGTTAGTCATAACAAACTAAAAGTAGATTTCTTATGTAATTTTTAAAATGTAAATTTATTGATTATACAAAGTATCATAAAATGTAGTTAGAATAATCAATTATAATTTCTATATGAAAATGTACCTTTCAGAATCAATGGCATCGGAAGGGCCAACCACAACAAATTGACTTATTGAAATGTACATTGTAAAAATCGAAAATATCGCGCACCTTTTAACCAACACTGATGTAAACAGAAAGATCAGTTGGAGAGACTTTCAGTTATGGTTGGGTGTTCTTTCTTTCTGTGCCGAGGAGACTCAAGGCCATTTAGCAGAATAGTTTGTAATGTTTACCCCCTAGCTTTAAAACATACCATTTGATAAGGGCATCGCACTGGAAATATACTTTCAAAAATAACACACAAAAGAAATACAAAGAAAAAGAAAAGCATTCGTTTTCATCACATTTAAGTTAAACTTGTATCAAGCAATAAAACTACTTATTTCACCATTCACAGACAGAGCGGGGCTAGGCGATTATGATGCAGGTCATTCTTACATAGACACTGACCTTTAAAATGAAATATGGCAAATTTCGGGACATTACATTTCAAAAAGGGTTACCATCCTATTTGCATTCTTCAGATGTTGGAAGGAGTTGATTAACAAAAGACAAAATGTATCCATGCAGCATCAACACAAATAATAGCACGTGTTCCATCAAGTCTTCTCTCATTAATAAAACAAAATACTTGTAATACAGTAGCAAAGGAGACACTTAATTCTATTTTCTGAGTTCATTGGTTCTGTAAATGTACTAGCAAACGAATTGCTAGTCGTATGTTGAGCCGTTTGTACAACATCAAATGTTTCAAAGTGCCAGAGAAAGCACACCAATCCCTGAAACATTTGTATCTGGTTTTCATTCCTTGGAAGAGATCACAGCAGATCACACCTCATATGCCAACTTGCTTATGCTTCAAAGTTGCTGGTACAGAGGCTGGTACAGAGGCCGGTACAGAGGCTGGTACAGAGGCCGCACCTCCTTGACCTCTACCCGATAACTTGACGTAACTCGATCCACCTGTTAACATCGCGACCGGTTAATGCGTGATGTTAACTACCCACACAAAGACGTCAGGTGGACAATGGTGATGCATGTGACCCTCACACCTTAACCACACTGCCAGTTCGATTTTTAATCTGCTTTGTATGTAGTGATTCATCACATATCAAATCGTCGAACTGTTTGATAAATGAAAAGAGCTCATTTTTCCACAGGTCAAAGAACTTATCCAGTATCCAGTTCGTGAACAGGTAAAATATATAACTAATAACACAAAGGACGATGCCATCAATTGTTATTTAAAAGTGTTTTACTCTGGAGTAAAATGTTATTCTTCGAAGATATTTATGGTCTTTAACATAAGACCAAGGGTACCAAATGGCTTTCCTTTCCCCCAGAATATGAACGTTTTTGTTATATATGTTGACTATGCAAAATACCGAAAAATTACCGAATTTAATATCAATTTAAAAATGTACCTTGTTGGCACAATTTCAAAACGTGCTGGCCTCTTTGATGGAAACCGAAGTGTCTGATACTACAATAGTGTTTGCTTGTCAAAATGCATATTGATAAAGTAGAAAATATCGCCCAGCTTAAACCAACACTGATCTAAACAAAACGCTAACTCTCTGCCATAGATTCAGTTATAGTTGGATGATTTAGCTCTCTGTGCTGATGACACTCGTCGGCCGTTTAACAGAAGAGTTGAGCATGTACTCTGACAAGCTAAAAACCACACCCTTTTTATATAAATATCACTGGAAATGTTCGTTCCCAAGCAAAAATAACCATACATGCATGGATTGTTTGTTCCACAAGTAAGTGGAATATCCATCAAACATCCAAAAATGTTCACCCGTTCACGGACAACTGGCTAGAGATTTGGGCTGTTGTGTTCTATTACGCAGACGTCGTACATGTTTTTATAGCAGTGGCCATTCACACGTGAAAATGGCATGTTTCAGGACATTACATTTTTAGAAATACTTGCATTCTTTATTCTTTGGAAAGAGTGTTGCATTACAAAAGACGACCAACAGCAACTTTTCAATCAGGGGTCTGCAACCTAAAAAACGTTATCCACTTACCACACTAATTTCAACGCCTTCCAAATATTTAGGCAACAACTTGAGATAAAAATGAATGGCTTTCAACAGCCAGTTATTTGAGCCTATTTCAAAATGGATTCTCCTCCCTCAATAGCAAAGTGTTGCCTTTCAGCCTTTAGATTCCAATGATGTTGAATCGGTACGTTGGTAGTACCGATAATGTTCAACATTGAATATAAAAATGTGAAGAGAGTGTAGCCTGACTTGCATGACTGGAAAATGAAACGCACAAATCCCAATCACACTCGTGTGATAGGAACAAATATGGTGGCAAACAATTCAAATCAAGGGTAAACTCTTTCTGCTGCTTGTGTTATTGACTCTGACTAAGCAGAGAAAGTTCAAGTCTTCAGAGACGAAAGAAAGCTTTCACTTGAATTGTACTTAATATCCGTGGAGAGCAGTCATGGAAAGATTACAAAATCTGAGGCACTGAAAACCACAATAACAAAGCAATAAACAGTTAATGTTCATGCTAACACCTCGTGTATGAAACGTGTAAGGACAGAGATATGCGATCCTTTGATGGGTCACCATTGAGGAGAAACCAATTTGCATCCGTTTTGTGTTTACATTTTATATATTCTGTACCAGTAACTCAAAATTTGAGTGGTATTGAGAAGTTGATCTCCTGTTCGGTGACTTTGTTTCATCGACATAATAATTAAACACACCCCTGCAAACCGGCTTTTTGGATGTATGCCTTGCTTTCAATCTGTCAGATTTCCTCGGTATTAGTTTATCTATAAATGTTCTTTATTGTGTGAGGTTATTCAAGTGATCCCAAGGAAGTTTCGCAGAATTTAATTGATAATTGACTGATATTTTTGAATCAATGTCACTGTGAGCCCGGTACATCCAAAGAATATGCCTCATCCTTCAATTGACCTTTATGAAATGTTTATATCAGAAGAAAAATTCCCAATGTAAACCAAAATGCAAATATAACTGGGCAAAATAATAAGAAAGGAAAGATTAAGAGGGAAATCTTTGAGAACGTACAAGTTAAATAAGTTGTTTTAACTTCTGTTTTTATATACGACACCTGTTTTGTGTATGGAGAATAAAAGCCAGGTTATCAAAGTCTGAACTGGTGAAGTGACAATAAAAACACAGAGCATACTAGTAAGCATAATGGAAATTTTTGTCCGGTTTTATTGACATGATTTCCTGTTTATACGTCACTAGCATTGTCCACTAGAAAAGCTTTCGCCTATCTTAAATAGGAATAAACAAGTACGTGAGAAGTTTGTGTCAGAATTTCAAGTTTTAGAGACAAAATAGAAACAAACACTGAGGTACATGCAACAATTACTTGAGACGTGATTTAAGTAATTTACATCGGTAAATGACTATGTATAATTTATCTGAAATAAGTATTTCAGATAAATTATACATAGTCATTTGCAAATAATGAAACAAAAACATGTTTACGAGTGTCTAAGTAGATCAATTCACGATGGGCATGTTAACTCATTTCCATTATTGGCCAGTCTAATGTATTTTTTGGACAATTTCAATGCACTTGGGACCGTATGGATCCATGTCTCCGAAGACAGTGCCGTGCGTGATATATTGTACTGTTATGAATATGCTGTTCCTTCTTGCCCATGGGAATGTTAGATTGTAATGGGAATCTACAAAAGCTCGTCAAGAAATGAGCCGATCTCTGTACATTTTACACGGCTATGACACATTACGCGTGTTTGGGGACCCTTTGACGAGATGTGCCACGATAGACCCATTCTACACGAGCCCAAGGCCATTTAGTGGACAATGGTTTCCTGATTAACCTGCCAATGAACCCAATCAGGCTGATGAAATGAAAAACAAAAAGCGACTTGTGGTCTTTAATCTAATCACAGTGATGAGGAATATGATAGTTGAACTGTTGTCGTTTCGTAGGCTACCGTCGACCTTCACCTGAACATGTGACCCATACAATCATTGTTTTCTTATTTTCTTGTCGATAATATGTCATAAATGTCATTTCACCTTCAATGAAGCTAATTACTTAATGGTGAACGACAAACATAATAAACGCTACGACGGAGACCTGTATAATCACATACCTTACAAGTGGTAGACAGTTGTAGAAATTATCCTGATTAACGACGTGCCATAGCAACGAAAACAATAATTAGTTCCGGTCGCTGCAGACGGTGTCACAAAGAGTGCGCCAGGTCGAGAAATGCTTTACGTATCTTATTCCAAACATGACCTGGATAAACTCTTTTCTTAGAAATCGGTGTCGTTGTGTCAGTATTCATGCCTCATATATTACGATTTATGTGGCAGACTTACAGATAAAGAACCTATCTGTCCTCGGCGGGACAAACGTTACTATGTGTAACCGATTGTTTGATAAGTAGATAAACAGTAACGATAACAGCGTAATAAGGAGCTCGCATTAGTCAGGTTATCGATACATGTTTTGTTTGGTATAGATTTTACCACGGCGCCAAAATGTTCTGACGTCAACTGTTTCTTCGATATTAAAATGGGTCCAGTCTTCGTATTACCCTGGAGGTTGCGAGGACATTAAACCACTTACAAGCAAGATTAGAAAGGAAGAAATTAAAGGTTAATTGCTGAGTTGAGGAGCACTGAACAGGTTAATGAATTAAACGTTTAGAAGTGTGTGTAATGGGGAACCACTGTTGTTAATGAGGGCAAAGAGGAAATGATCTGGTGATAATTTGCTGCCAAATCCAACCTTAACTTTGGTTACTATGCTAAAATAATGTATACAAGAGGCCCAGAGGGCTTGTATTGCTCACCAGGATATCTAAGCAATCATGACAAAATATTCTCCAATTAAGATCCAAGGGAATGGGCCAGACGTCCACATAGTCCACTTCATAATGTATATGACAATATTAGTGCTGATCTTTTTATTAAACTTTGAAACATGTAATATTACAGGGGTTATTCATTGTATAAAAATATCACCCATGGCCTTCGTACGCTACTGTACACTGCTACCTTTATGCCCAGCGTTTGAATATACAGTTTTTATCATGACAGCATTCATCTCTTTATGCCAAACAATTTGTACAATTTTGATTCACTGACTCCAATGAATGCTTCCGACCAAATATGATTGATATCCAGTGCAAAGTTCTACAGAAGAAGTCGTTTATAGCAATATAGCCAAATTACCCCCTTTCGGCCCCACCCCTCAGCCCATTGGGGGTCAGCCCCACCATTTGTTCAATTTTGAATCCCCACTACCTAGGGATACTTCCAGTAAAATATGGTTGGTATCCATCTCTCAGTTCCGGAGAATAAGTTGCTTAAAACAATATGGCCAAATAACCATTTTTGGCCCCGCCTCTCAGCAGCCTAGGGGGTCAGCCCCACCATTTGTACAATTTTGAATCCCCACTACTACCTAGGGATGCTTCCAGTCAAATATGGTTGATATCCAGCACTTAGTTCCAGAGAAGTCGTTTAAAGCAATATAGCCAAATTGCTCCCTTTTGGCACCGCCCCTGAGCCCCCTGGAGGGTCAGCCCCATCATTTTTACAATTTTGAATCCCCACCACTTATAGATACTTCCAGTCAAAATTAGTTAAATTCCAATCAGTGGTTAGGAAGAAGAAGTCGTTTGAAGAAATTGTTGACGTACGGACGACGGACGGACGACGGACGCCACGGTATGACATAAGCTCACCTTGGTCCTTCGGACCCGGTGAGATAACAAGGAAACGGGTCAATCTTCGGAAATACCCTGAATGTTTCGAGCTTGATGTTTTTTGGACATTCAGTTTTCTCCAGTCCATCAGTTTACTGAAAGTTAATTTAATTATCTTGTTAGAGCATATCCATCTGGTATCGAAACTCTAATTAAAATATATGAGCCTCCTTAGACATAGGTGATTACTGTGACGATAAACCAGATATAGAGGAAAAGCGGAGAGCAGCTGGTAAAGGACGAAAATACCCTTCCACCAGCAGACGTAATACATTTTAAATGGTCGATTGGCTGTTGAGGCATATCTCTAAGATATAATAGTACCTGGTACCTAGCGGTATTGCTAATAGAAACCATTAGTCAGTAATCAAAGAGAGAGACAATGACGACGCACGAAATTAATCATTCAGCAGCAGCTGTTAAGAGAACAATGTTGGCTTGGTGCATGCATATCACTATACGACAAATTATTACTCAGAAGCAGAAACAGCTTTCTAGGCTCACCGAGAATGGTAAGGTCAGAAAGATGCAATCCTCATACATAGCTGTACATTTGACAAAAGACTTGTCCAAAAAGTGCTTATCGATTACCCCCTGACCAATAGTATTATAATAAATCAAAATATTGGTGTGGCAAAATCTACTGCTGACAACTTTTTCTCTGTCATAACTGCTGACCTCCAATTAAGGTCAATATAGCAAGTATAAGCTCGCAGTCAAAGCCCCGATAGCTGTTCTGCTCTAAACAGTTCTACGTAAACAATAGTTTAAGGTACTGCTTCAATTGATGATTCAATTGTATTTACTAAGATTTACATGATGGGTTTAAAGACGCCAATACCACTGGATACATGGTCTTATTTTCCCTGACGATTTCAAGGGTCCCCATATAAATCTTTTTGTTCCGCTCTATTTTCATCGCTTTGAGTTAAAATTACAGTTTTTGTTACACATTTTCAAAAGGAATCTTTGCAATTGAAGCACATTATCTTGATATACCCTGGTGCTCACTTGTGTTGATATAAGTCAATACAAGTAAAGGTCTACTAAGAATCCTTGGGAACAGCGGCCACTAGAATTATCTAACACAACAAAGAACAATGAGCTAAAAAATGTACCACTACTGAATTACCAAAGGTAAACTTTTACCGAAGGAAACCTGACACGATTTATAACTTATTCATTCATCTGCAAAAATGGTAGGTTAATGCATTTAGCCTCGATCCAAGGTCATCCGACAGGAGAAATACGTATCAATGACGCGGAGTGTTTCTATCTCTAGAGATGACAGGTGTACAGACGGAGAAGACGCTTACCCTTCCGGAACACCTGGAATTATACTTTTTGTATTGTAGTTTTATCATAGATTTCAATATTTGTCACACCATTTCTGTATCCATATATGGCATTAACAGTTGTTTTGGCTGAGACAATGTTCCTTTTAGTTAGGATCTAAAAATGACTTTTTATGACAAATAGAATGAATGGCAATAGAGTTTCATTACCATTTTTGGTCCCGGCCTGACAAGATTTATATATATATATATCATCAGAAAAACCTCCAAAGTCCTTGTGATGGTTAAACATAAAAATAAAAATTAAAAAAAATGACAAGAGCGTCTTCGTACCTTCCTAGCGCTTTGACCTCTTTAGAGGTTCATCAGGGAAACTGTTAATTTATGTTGACAGGACAACCTGAGGAACACCTAAAGAGGTGTGCGCGCTACGGAGGTACTACGAAACACGTTGTATTTGTCTTTTATAATATATTTATATATATAGTCATTGCACCTTAAAGTAAAAATAAGCTGTAAGTACATTGATGTAATTATTTGATCTGATTTCACAATTTCTGTGAACTGTGAACACAATCACAAATGAACAATCCAATGATCCTCTGTCCACATCTGGCACGAATATGAACCTTAGTTGATAGATGTGGATAGATGTGGTGATTGACAAGCTGATCTGTGATGAGAATGATATCACCTGTAAATGTACCAACTACAGACGCCGTGGATAAATAAATAATAGGGTCTTTAAGGCCACACGATAAATACAACGTAATAATGTTCACAAGTAACGAACGACAAGTAGAATTGGGTCAGTAAAACCTCGTCAAGTTTCCGTGTACTTCATATGATCATAACGAGACGCGATTATTTGACCAGAGTGCTCTTGGCAAAACAAGCAGCCGACTTAGCAGACTGTCTGACAGACCACTAATGGCGACGCTGATCCAGTGCTCTATTTACCCAGATCTGCAAGTGCTAACCTACTTGTTAGACAGATTATCACCATGTATGGCTTCTAAATCTTGTTACATAAATGTCCGCTTGCTCTTTTCTATTCTTTTAATGTCATTTTGTATATAGGACTTCTTTCAATTACAGCAACGCGAGGTTTCAACCAGGACAATCTAACATCCGTCGGTATTTTTTCTCTCGGAAAAGCCCTGCCCTAGCTGAGTTCCACAAAGAAGCCAATATAAATGCATCGACATTTCATATCAATGACAGCTATCCGATTTCCCAGAAACAAAGACGGTGTTGATTTGAAGTTTGTTAAATTGATATTCGCCATTATATGAACAACTGATAAAACGTTTATATACTTCATGATGGCACGTCCAAGGTATGAGAACGGCGACAATGTGATCAAAAGACACTTGAATATCACAAGAGATGTCTTACTTAAAATTAGTCAGCCCGTCACAGGATACCCGATATCTGCAATTAACACGTATCTATTTCAATTACCATTTTTTTCTGTGACGTACATGCAGGTAAACGTGCACGTTCACGTGCAGCACCTCAATAGATATGAGTGAAATAAATACGGCCAATGTGCGAGTAATAGACTAATGATTTTTTATGATTAAATACAGAACAGTGATACAGGTATAGGTTCTGTACCAATCACGCGATACGTAAACCGTGTAGTCATGAAACGCATGCGGCGAGACATTCTGACACAAGGAGTGAAGAATTTTAGCTGTACAATACAACAACATAGGTTTCTATTTCCTGACCGATTGAAGCCTAAAATAGAATTGATGCATATGGTTGGTTTTGTTGTACATGGTTCAACGTCCTACCAACAGCTAAGGTCATTTAAGAACGTACCTCCATGTGTGTTGTGTATGCGTGCATGTGTGTATGTGTACTAGTGGTATGCTGGTGTAATTGCCTCCTTGTGAAAGCGCGGATCTCATGCCGGCTATATAATGCTATCTCACTTAAATACCATATCCAAGGCACCCAGAGCAGCATTTCGCCCGGTCACATTATACTTACAACGGGTGAACCAGTTGTTGTCATTAACCTAAATACTGAACGTTAAACCACCATTTAAGGACTTTGGTGTGTCCCGGCCTGGGGACAGAATCCATTGCCTATCTCACCTGTGCGAACGTTCATTAAAGCCAAAAGTGAGATATTGCCGAGCAAGGCCGTAGGAAACATAGGCAGCTTAAAGCAGATAGTATGGACTATAAATGTCTGTCATCCATTGAATGTTAAACGACCTATAGTAGCATCACCGGGCTCCACATTGACCGTCATTAGTTTGGATCACGACCAATTTATAATTTATTGTTTCAGACCATTTGTGCCGACATTTTTTTCTAATGATATCATGATTACGACAATAACACTTTGCAATAACCTTTATCAACCTACATCTCTCGTAAACTTGTATTTTAAGTTGTTTTCCGTCAGCCGTCATAAAGCGTATCCCCTTGCAGATGCCTGGCTGCCTTTACGCTAGTACGCAGGTTAGTCCACTAAATCTGGGAAAATTCTGCTTGTGGACCCCTTGTGCACCTAACAAGGTCCTGTCCTAGACCCGCTCCTTTCGAAATGAACCCATACCGAACAAGGGCTAGATACGTCCCTGTCAAATACAGCGCAAGCCCTTGACTACCGATTCAAATTAAATGAGATATGCAGACATCGCAGGTTTAGTAATCCGGTGTGTTACTATCAAGAGAGGGGTAGTTTACGCTTGGAAAGTTGAAATCGTCACACTTTTCGTACAGCTTAATAGTAAGCCGTCCCGTTAGGGCGTGTTTTTTAGGTAGGCAGCTGCGTAGACGAATCTTTAGTGTCCGTGATTCAGGAGGGTATCATCTATCTATATGTTATACTTCACAGAGACAAAGATGGTTTAATGCGAAGAATAAACAAGTGATAATAGATAACCCGTTTCGGTGTATAAACGTCTGGCCCTACTCTGTCACTCGTAGCTCAATTTTGTAACTAATTCTCTTAATGCCCTGTGTATCTAAGTGCAGTTGCTGCATACCCATTTATACTTAAAGTGAGGCTCTTCAAAAAACATTTCCAGATACATTTAAATGCATACCACTTAATACCACAGCAAAGAAACCGCAATACTGACATAATTGTCATACCAACCAAATAAATGAACCATAACATAGAAAACTCAGTACCGTACACAGTCTTATACCTCTTAAATACCGCAGGAAACAAATCGGTATACCGTACACAGTCTTATACCTCTAAAATACCACAGGAAACAAACCGTAATACCGAACACAGTGTCATACCACTTAAATACCACAGGAAACAAATCGGTATACCGTACACAGTCTTATACCTCTAAAATACCACAGGAAACAAACCGTAATACCGTACACAGTGTCATACCACTTAAATACCACAGGAAACAAATCGTTATACCGTACATAGTGTCATACCACTTAAATACCACAAGAAACAAACCTTTATACCGTACATAGTGTCATACCACTCAAATACCACAGGAAACAAATCGTTATACCGTACATAGTGTCATACCACTTAAATACCACAGGAAACAAACCGTTATACCTTACACAGTCTTATACCTCTTAAATACCAGAGGAAACAAACCGTTATACCGTACACAGTGTCATACCACTCAAATACCACAGGAAACAAACCGTTATACCGTACACAGTATCACACCACTTAAATAATTACAATAAAATCACAGCAAAGGAACCTCAATACCGTACATAACACTCATGCTTCACTCCAGGCAGGTAAGTGGTTTACTCAAGGACACAGACATAGCCCGCTGTCTGGGGACTGCACCGACATCTTTGTGGTCAATATTCCGGCGCACTATCAGCTGTGCTGTTCGGTCCCCCTAATAACATAATACTAGTGCTGTTGCTAGAGGATTTTTCGTCATCTTGTAAACAGGTCTTTTGATTTTCAAAACATTAAACAAATCAGAACAAAAACAGAATATTTTGAATCGTATAGCATATAATCATGCTATTTGTCCATATACCCATTCTCACAATATTATATTTAAGGAATGATTTTTATTTTTTCAACATTTATGACCTCATAAATGTTGAAAAAATAAATATCATTCCTTATATTTACATTGACGAATCCTTTCAGTGGATCGATATAACAACGAATAAAACAAATAAACAGGGTTTGTTCCTGCTTATACACGGGTGCAACGCAGTGGCGAGAACAGTGTTTTTTCGCGGGGAAATGTGACACTATCGTGAGAGATCTTAGCAACCGTCAACAACAATAACACAACAAAATGTAGTTCCATATTCAATGTTTATTTGTAGCACAGGACACGTGAATACGTGGATATTTCACAAAAGCACAGTTCAATAATATTTCAAGATGTAAGAATAAAGCATCTAGGTCGGTCGTTCCGAGTGAGTAGTTTTTGTAGTGTATTACTACGCAGTGTGATCAGGTTACTATCAGTTCCCACGTGCTGAGATTCTATGAACACCTGTGTTATGCATTTATGAATGTAATTTTTTTTCAATGGGTCTAAGCATACAAAATGTAAATATTTTGTAATGTTACATTTCGGCATTAGGAAAGAAGAGTGACAGTTAATGTTATAAACATATTGTCCCATTCGGTATATGAATCAATTATAACGGATACTTCAAATATTCTATTAGATGTTTCAATCAGTCGAGAATATGAAACGTAATTTATGTTTAATTATATATTTGAAATCTTCCAACAACTGTTTATGTCAGAAAGGTCCTTTGCACGCGCTTTATGACTAACACGTTTCAGGTCCCCCCTACTACTGCCTGAACCTGTAACTGGTAACGTTTTACTGACATGACAAAAGCTTTGATCAATAATTTCTGAATAGAAACCCATACCTTGTGGAACTTTTATGAAAAATTATTAAGACGAAATGAACGAAAAGGAGTTTAACAACAGGGTTCTAAGAGTAAACAGATCATATGTACCGGGCCAGGGTGTGAACTCTTTTGTCTGCAGTGACACAGGGATCCTCACTACATCTTGTGATGAGTACATCATGATATGTACATTTCTATTTGACATTTATTTAATCTGCCATGACAATTGTGTTGATCAATAACATCCCGTCTGTCTCTCGGTGTCATGTAAAGACATTACGGCCTGTATGTCCCAGCCTTAGTGTCGTAATTACTTTCCGAGGGTTCTAGAAATAGAGTGGAACTGTGGTCTTAGAAATCGTCACCCAAACTACAAGGGAACAATCCAAGTCCAAGTCCTGTCCCATTTGAAGTTCGTATTTTCAAACATCCGTTAGCTTTTTAGTATCTGATTATAAATATAAGCTTTTTGTTATTGGAAAACCTTGCAAATCCTATAAACATCGTCTACAAAAGGTAACATGTAGCCGTATTTGGTTTCAAAAGGTGAAGCTAACATATAATGTGTATAACGTAAAAAATAATTTAAAAAAGTAAAGCCTTCAAAATTTATTATTGATATTATTAACTTGTATATAACCTCCTTAAGTTTAAAAGTAGGAATGGGATTATATCCACTTGACACAGTGTTACAAAGCTCTATTGTTTATGAATTGTTGCATCTTGAAGCCATCAATCGACTTAGATTATATACTCTAGTAATTTTTATTTTTGGTTTAATTTGAAACCGAAGGCGACCAACTTTGTCTCTGGTTGGATAAGACATTTTCGAGTTCATTTCAATCTTTGATCTGCTTCAAGGTACAAGTTTTGATCTGCTTCAAGGTACAAGTTTTGATCTGCTTCAAGGTACAAGTTTTAAACCGAATCATGCTGAATCATGTATGATGTAAGAAGAACCTGGTATTAAACGTGACAAGATGGATGATCTGGTCAGGATGATGTTACAGACACAATCCGTTAATATCTAAGGAGATATATATAATGATCAGTGCACTCGCTTCCCTTGTTTTTCGCGCATTTGTCACATAATGTCGTCTGCTTGCTTAAGTTTCGTTTGTCATTGTTAAATGTAACTATCAGAACAGCTTTTCCGTTACACAAGTGTTGTTAGTGACCGGTGCTGACCTTCACTTCTAAGTAATGTTCGAATATACGTGATAAATCCGTGAACTGCCAGGTTCCATCGAGTGGAATCCCACACATCACCCCATCGACTTCTGTCAGCTTGTGTGCAGCTATAATTATTGGAATCAATAGATGACCTCACTCCTCTATTTATCAGTAGCTAGTTATTTTCAGTTGCAGATGTTTGGGGGAACGTATTTGTTTGCACGTACATGAACAAGTAAATAAGCTGTCCTTGAGGTTGGCCATGACCTTGTAGCTGGAATTTATTTTAGCAAAGTTTACATAAAACACTTGTTTAAGAATAAAGGGGCTGTCGTAGCCAAACGTTGTGTATGTAACGTAATAAAGGGTTTTAAGACATTTCCACTGTTTTCTATACTTTGTCCACATCTGTTTCGGAACACTTTAGTTCGGAACACATAAGTCATGGATTTCCACATCTGTTTCGGAACACTCTAGTTCGGAACACTTAAGTCATGGATTTCTACATCTGTTTCGTAACACTTTAGTTTGAACACTTAAGACATGGATTTCTACATCTGTTTCGGAACATGTTAGTTAGGAACACTTAAGACATGGATTTGTACATCTGTTTCGAAACAAGGGAACCTTGAACATGTTCGGAAAAGAGTAAAAAAGGGTGAAATCGCAAAAACCCAATGAATTTTAGGAATTTTAACGTTTGGCTTCCAATATTTTACAAAAATAGTAATAAAATAATGCTTTCACAGATGTTTTGTTTTAACACTTTTAAGATTATGTTTTTTACAATAGAATATTAAAAATACACCGTATCGCTACGACAAATATAAGCCCCGCTTAATGAGAAATAAAGCACTGTACACAACGTTAAAATGAGGAAAATGGCGTTTGATCTAGTTTGTGGCTAGTGATCGTTGGAAGAGAAGTGGGCTACTCGGTTGTTCTAGGGCAGCCTTATCCATGGATGAATTGGCGGTTGGAGTAAAATTATGCAACTCATTCGGTTGTATTGGAATAATGACCATTGGAGCAAGATTTTATCAAGCATACAACACTAGATGTTAAAGACAACATATAAGGTGGTTATACTTATAATACTGGTTTTCTTCGGGTCACCGACACTGTATTGAATTATTGTGTAGAATCTGTAACATAAGATGTATTCCCAAGTCGAGCCAATGACCGCTCATCTAGACAACCGCCGACTCGTTTATATATTCTATCTATTGTCCATCGCCCTACATTATAACAAACAGCATAGCTACTTGATGTTTCCCTCGGTTGTTTCGACATGATATTAACATTTGCATTCTTGATAAGAACATGTGAACAATGGACAGTCTGTTGAAAGTCAGAGACCACAAGACGTTGACCTGGATCTGTACTGTGTCAAAGTGAATGAGGCAAGGCAATAATGGTGACCGCCGTAACAGCCGTCGAACAATGAATATGTACGTTGAAACAGCACAAAATAAAGATAAAAATTGTTGATAACTTGCAGTAAAATCAGAGAGCATATGTATATAACCCTTGCAGATTCGGAGAAATGTAAATAGGCAGCAGCTAGTTTGGGTCCCTACAAAATTGGGTTTTATTCGACAGTGACTTCAGTTAACTAACGGGACTTTGAAGAAACCTAAGAGTATCTATACTGTCCTCATAGCACCTCTAAGGACTTCTGTAATTTCTTTTCTATCAAGCATATGACCCTAGCTGTTATAGTATTCAGAACCCTCAACAAGACATAATCAGGTAAAAGTACTGATGCTGAAGCGCATTTATGATTATAATGACAGCTGGCACTCAGGTAAGTGGAATAATGAAGGCCAATGACATTTCTCATATTGTGATAACCGGCGACTTTAATGCAAATGCCCTAGTAGACCACCATTCGTCCCACTTACGCGATATACTTGTTTCCTTTAATCTAACTCAGATTGTTGAATCAACTTTTTATACATCTGTATAGTCTGTACTAATATTAATGCGCGTGACCTTTTCACCTCCTGGCCCACAACCCCCTCCACTGTTTACAAACATTGCGTAGGGACTATTTATATACTGAACACATAACATCAAGTGAATCAATCAATAACCGCATGTATAAAATTTATTAAAATTGTATTTTAATTGTTTATTATACATGACTTCAGACAGGGCAAGCTTGTTGGAACATACTGAACATAAATAACCAAACACATGATTGAATTGAAATTGGCCGTTTTATTTGTATAAACGACAATTGAAAATATTTCCAAAACATAAACCAATATGGAACATGTACATAAAATAGTTTGGTCCTAGGTGGGGATAAAACCGCCACTATGGTATCTGATAAATGTCACATTTTGTACATGCTCAGAAACCATCCCCCACCCGCAGCCCTGACTGAACATATTAAAATTTAAAGTAAAATTTAAAATAAAATAAAACAACATTTTGGCAAAATGTATCACACATGTATGATAGCATCAAAATATAAAACACTTTCAACAAAAACTAATCGTTGTTATAACGTGAGTTCTCCAATCACGTAGAACATATAAGTCAGTATTTATTCCAATGATGCTGGCTTTGAACCAGCCATAGAGATTTGAATGTCCTTAAACTGTAAAACATGTGCTTTTGATTTGTTTAGGGCGATGTCCCCTACCCGTAAAAAAGCATGAAAGGCAAGTAGGTACATGGCTTTTAGCATACAGGCTTGATAGTGGGAAACAGCTGTATGAGGTAATGACTGAACAAGTTTTTGTAAAATTGATGGTGTAATAGGTAACCTGGAGTCTGGACGGTATGAACCCCTTTGGATTGCAGTTACCAACTTACCAAATGGTTGACGTAGCAAATTGTTGCTGGTGTAGATGTGCAATAAAATACACTAATGTGCCTACTGTGGTAGGCAAACATGTTTGGAGATGTGATGTGCTGACTACANTTATCCCCCACCCGCAGCCCTGACTGAACATATTAAAATTTAAAATAAAATAAAACAACATTTTGGCAAAATGTATCACACATGTATGATAGCATCAAAATATAAAACACTTTCAACAAAAACTAATCGTTGTTATAACGTGAGTTCTCCAATCACGTAGAACATATAAGTCAGTATTTATTCCAATGATGCTGGCTTTGAACCAGCCATAGAGATTTGAATGTCCTTAAACTGTAAAACATGTGCTTTTGATTTGTTTAGGGCGATGTCCCCTACCCGTAAAAAAGCATGAAAGGCAAGTAGGTACATGGCTTTTAGCATACAGGCTTGATAGTGGGAAACAGCTGTATGAGGTAATGACTGAACAAGTTTTTGTAAAATTGATGGTGTAATAGGTAACCTGGAGTCTGGACGGTATGAACCCCTTTGGATTGCAGTTACCAACTTTTTAACCACAAAAGATTGGGTAGGGTCAGTGTGACCAGCCAGGCGGTTGATATAACCAATGGCTGCAATGTACG
>NW_018408484.1:99622-152616 GCF_002113885.1 Mizuhopecten yessoensis
TTGGAGAACTCACGTTTTAACAACGATTAGTTTTTGTTGAAAGTGTTTTATATTTTGATGCTATCATACATGTGTGATACATTTTGCCAAAATGTTGTTTTATTTTATTTTAGATTTTAATTTTAATTTTAATATGTTCAGTCAGGGCTGCGGGTGGGGGATGGTTTCTGAGCATGTACAAAATGTGACATTTATCAGATACCATAGTGGCGGTTTTATCCCCACCTAGGACCAAACTATTTTATGTACATGTTCCATATTGGTTTATGTTTTGGAAATATTTTCAATTGTCGTTTATACAAATTAAACGGCCAATTTCAATTCAATCATGTGTTTGGTTATTTATGTTCAGTTTGGTCCAACAAGCTTGCCCTGTCTGAAGTCATGTATAATAAACAATTAAAATACAATTTTAATAAATTTTATACATGCGGTTATTGATTGATTCACTTGATGTTATGTGTTCAGTATATAAATAGTCCCTACGCAATGTTTGTAAACAGTGGAGGGGGTTGTGGGTCAGGAGGTGAAAAGGTCACGCGCATTGATCTGGTTATATAAACTGCTTACGCAGCATCAGCTTACTACAGCCGCTGCAGACACCGCCTACAACCACAAAGATGGACACTGGTCAAGGTCAGTTTTGTTGTTTAAAGTACAATCATTTTTGACCCGCCTCCTCCCCATCTTCCTCCATCTGGTATTGCGGTACTTACCTGTTAATTATTATCCAGGTGGCGGTTTTATCCCCACCTAGGACCAAACTATTTTATGTACATGTTCCATATTGGTTTATGTTTTGGAAACATTTTCAATTGTCGTTTATACAAATTAAACGGCCAATTTCAATTCAATCATATGTTTGGTTATTTATGTTCAGTTTGGTCCAACAAGCTTGCCCTGTCTGAAGTCATGTATAATAAAAAAAATGTAACCTTATCAATAAATGTTTTGTTGGAGAAAGCTTCCTTGACCAACCGGTTAGATACCATTGTCAAATATACTGTTCTTTTAATATTTCAAAGCCAGTGCAGCAGGTGTTTAAGCGAAACGTTTGGCTTTTTGACCTAGGAAATTACGATTTATTTAGGGAAAAACTAAGCTCAGTTAACTGGAATTTATTGAGTGATTTTGATGATATTAATGATGCTGTCAAAAAATTCTTATATATTTTACTTACTATTGCTAAATCTTGCATTCCGAATAAAAAAATAACCATCAGATCTAATGAACCCCCTTGGCTATCAAACGAAATAAGGAGATTAATTCGTAAACGCAAGCGCGCTCATAAAAAAAGCCAAGCGTTCCCTTACTGAACCTCACTGGGCAAAGTTTCGTCGACTTCGTAACAAATGTGTTAACACAATCAAGCACGCCAAATTAACATATTTTTCACCATTGCTTCATAATAATAGCGCTGTCTCAGATGACTTTGAGAAAGCTTGCTTATTTAATGACTTCGTTTTTGCCCAGTCTACAGTTGTTGACTACAATGTAAATCTCCCTAACATTAACGACGAATGGAATCATTCCTTATCTGATATTAACATCACAGCTAATGATGTCAGAGATGCTATTCTTACCACTGATTGTTCTAAGGCCATTGGTCCTGACCTGGTAAATCCTCGTCTTCTTAAAGAATCGGTAAATATCATATAAAATCTGAACCCACATCATAAATGTAATTAAATTAACTTTGTATTTAATTGTTGTTGTTTTTAAACATCAATTTTTATATGCAACTTCTCAAAAAAAGGATCAAACTAGTCTTCTTGTATCATCCACAAGAGATCATGAGATATGCCAAGGGGTTCGGAGATTAAGAAATATTTTTAACAGGTCAATTAGATCTGGGGTATTCCCATCTGAATGGAAGTTTGCTAACGTCACCCCTGTGCATAAAAAAGATAACAAGTCTATATTAACTAATTACAGACCTATATCACTGCTATTGATCGTTGGTAAATTAATGGAAAAATGTGTCTTCAAATATGTCTACATTCTTTTGCACACTCACACCCTCCATCTGGTTTTAACCACGGTGACTCACCAACAAATCAACTTCTTGCGATCATTCATGATATATATTTAGCCTTAGACAATGGTAAGGAAATACGTATGGTCTTTTGTGATATTAGTAAAGCTTTCGATCGTGTTTGGCATAAAGGCTTTCTTTGTAAATTATCCAGCTATGGGATTCGTAATTCGCTATCAGTTTGGTTTGAAAATTATCCTTCCGATCGAAAGCAGAGAGTTGTCATCAATGGTAAAAATTCAAATTGGTTAAATGTTAAGGCTGGTGTTCCACCGGGCTCAATTCTTGGACCTCTTTTATTTCTGATATATATAAATGACATTGTTAAAGATATACAAGCTAAAATAAAGTTATTCGCTGATGACACCTCTCTTTACGTAACTGTTGATATTCCTAGAGTCAAGGCAGATATTCTTAATAGTGACCTTAATACAGTTCATAACTGGTCGCAAAGATGGTTAGTAAATTTTAACCCTTCCAAAACAGAAACCCTGCTCATTAGTAGAAAAACCATTAAACCTTTTCATCCTCCCTTAAATATAGATAATAATAACATCTCTGAAGTTAATACAAACAAGCATTTAGGTATTTTTCCCTCTGGAAATGGTCATTGGAATGAACACATAAGTTATTTGATATCTAAGATTTCACTTAAAATGAATATCTTACGTAAAATTAAATTCTCTTTGGACAGGTATAGTCTCCAAACTATGTACTACACTCTTATTCGACCTGTATTAGACTATGGAGATATCTTATGGGACTGCCTTACTAAAGCTCAATCTGAATTATTAGAAAATCTTCAATTAGAAGCAGCACGCATAGTCACTGGCGACACTAGACTCACAAGTAGAATTAAACTGTATATTGAAACAGGTTGGCTTCCCCTCGAGGAAAGACGTAAACAGCACAAGCTTATTCTTTTCCACAAAATGGTTCATGGTCTGGCTCCTCAATATCTTCTAGATATTCTACCTCAGCGTAACCGTAATTACCAAAACCATGATACTCGCACGGGAAATAATTTCCGTCCACTAGTTAGTCATACTAGTCTCTATAATAAATCTTTTTTGCCATCTGTCATCAGTATCTGGAACTCCTTGCCTGACTATGTCAAGAACGACCCTTCGATTTATAAACTTAAAACCTATCTACGCAAGCCCGCTCACAAAATTCAAATTTTCTACACTGTACTTTAATGGTACCAGACTGGGACAGATACATCATGCTAGATTAAGAATGGAGTGTAGTTCCCTTAAGTTTTATCTATACCAGAGAAATTTAATTGATAGTCCTCTGTGTTCTTGCATGCAAGCAAATGAAACCAATGTACATTATATATTACATTGTTGTCTTTTTTCTCAACTACGTTTACGTACAATTAACGAAATCAACCATCCACTCTCAACTGATTTACTTTTGTTCGGGAATGATGAGCTTACAGATGACGAAAGTACTTTAATTTTTTCATCTGTACAAAACTCCATCATCCATTCTAAAAGATTTGACGAAGTTCTATTAATTATACAACGATCCTTTGTTTCACATCACTTATTTCCTCTCCTTCTATTCTTATTGGCACGGGCATCTATAATTCCCTCCCCCTTACTATGCCATCATGCCTTAAATTAATGAAATAAATTCTCGGAAACGGATTTATATAAGTTATTTCAACTTGTTTCCGGATCCCATTCCTCTGTACTTTGTATGGTATGTGATGTAATGCAACTTAATTTGGAATGAATAACGTTTATATTAATGACGGTGATTGTAGACACTCTTGTAACAATGGGAACACCAGACTGGTGTCATAACCATTAGAACTGCTAATATCGCCGTCAATGAGCTCAATGGGTGTCACTTTGGTAATTAATGTCATCGTCTGACAGTCAAAGATGGTGACAGTGGAACTATGTCGGTTTCAGGGAAGCCAAGATGGTGTCTGTTTCAGTGTTACGATCGGAGAGCGCGAGGGCAATGACTGTTGGAACTTATGTCACAGTCCTAGAGGGCATAGTCAATCTGATGGTAAGGATCACAGACATTATAATACTCTGTGTATGTGACCTAGTCAGCCAGTGTATCATTTTCCACTTCACGTTAGATCGCGATATACGCTGACAATTGTGATTATGGGAGTAACGAACAGCCTTTGACAACATGTATATAATCTTGAAATCAATTTCCCTGATAACAATGTGTATTACATGAGTTGTAATTAACTGTCCAATGACTATGATTCACATACAAATTAGTATGGTTGCTTCGGTACATTTGGCTCATCGCAGTAACCCCATCTGAAACATGCAATCCTCATCTAAAAAAGGAAGAAACAATTAAGCAAAGCCTTATAGCGGATCGTTAATTCAAGAGATCCGTCCGTCTGCCTGACGTTCGCTCGACACAGCACAGCAGTCGTATAGGGTTTCTGCTTAGTGTATAGAAGCCTGCTAATGTTCACACTTAGCATGTGTAAGACTCGTGGACTAGCAGTAGGTTACGACTGGGGAAAAGGTCAACGTCTCCAAGTACTGGTCAAGTTTTATCGGAGCGACACAAATCAATTACACGGATAAGATGTAGACAATCTGACATTTAAAAGTTGTTTGTGAAACTCAAAAGTGTAGCCTTGTTTTCTGTGATTAAGTTACTGGCCGCCGCCGAGCGAAGCAGTGTGACTGGTGGCCAGCCTCGACTGGAGCGCCCCATAATTGAACATCATCAGCACAACTTCGGTCCATCCATTACCATCTCTATGAGAGGTGAGAGCAGGCACAGAATATTACGCAGTGCCTAGTCAATAATAGAATATGCTGAATCGACAAAAAAATATTTCTACACCGAGATATCCCTTGGTATGGATGGTCGGGTGGCGCAGTAGTGCATAACAAAGGCCAAGGCGGCCGGGGTTCGATTCCCCGATCGGATGTGAAAAGGTATGGGGTCACCTGCCCGAACACGTCGGTTTTCTCCGGGTACTCCAGTTTCCTCCCTCATTAACACTCGTGTGCTAATATTCGGGCATGAGAGAGTAATCAATATAAGCTGAAATAACTTGTTTCATAATTATTTAAAAAAACAACTAAATATTAAAAAGATATCGCCGGGTAAGCAAGAAATCAATCATTCCATTTCATACTTACGTACAATTCGCAACAATTCGTAAGTTTTTCAATATATTTTATTTACTTTTATACCCCCTCAAAACATCATAGGGGCAGGGAGAGGGTGGCATAAAGTGTTACTCACGTCCGTCCTGGCACGTCCCGACACGTTGTCGTGATTCTTCCTCCTAAAAGTTTATACAAAGGTCAAATATAATAATACATCTGATGAGTTCGTATTTTAGGGTTCCAAGGGCAACGCCAATGTCACTGTTGCTTTTTATGGGTCAACCACAGGATCAAGGGAGTATCCATGTCTAACAGTTTTAAAACATTTTTTAAAGCACTGCATTGAAAATATGGCCAAACTGCTTTGCTTAATGCAGTGTTCTGAA
Organism: Mizuhopecten yessoensis; assembly: GCF_002113885.1. Lineage (NCBI taxonomy): Eukaryota > Metazoa > Mollusca > Bivalvia > Pectinida > Pectinidae > Mizuhopecten > Mizuhopecten yessoensis. The sequence continues at coordinate 105,157 of NW_018408484.1, forward strand.
TCAGGTTACATACATGTACAATTTGGAAATATTAGTTTTATTAGTTTCCAACTATCATAAATACAGCGTGTTACACAATGAGGGGTAGGAGATGCTACGATTTTGCAGCGTTTACGGTTACGGTAAAACAACAACAATTTAGGTTTCGAAGAGTGCTTTATTGTTACTTTTAAAATTTAATAAACAGTTTATTTGTGAGAGCTACATGCACCTTTCTACATTTTGTTTCGTATCTTATTGGCCCGTTCACGATGGATTATCTGACAGAGAACATAGTCATAAATGACGAGTTTGGCAACGAGCGACATCCGGTTAATGAAAAGTCTCCGTGCTGGATTTGGGGTAGATCTTTGATGATTATTTTAAACTTGCAATGAGGTAAATGTCATATTTAATGACAATAACCTTTCTCCTCCATCGAAACTGTTCGCGGATGGCTGTAAAGTGCCGATATACCCACAGGCCACTCCTCCGGGGTACATAGTGTAGGATCCATTCTTCTCTGTAGGCTTTCGAACTACATCATCATTGCTATTTATATCGGAACAAGATTACGGCGCCTTGTGTAAAAGTTATCATAGAGTTATGGTCATCAAATGATGTTTCCATTTATTTAGGAAAACTAATACAAATATGTCAGATAATCTTTGTGAATTATCTCCATTGGATTCGCTCCAAGAACGATGTAAGGTACTCTTCAGCTTAAAATATTTCAGAAAAGAGTGAAAAACAGGTATATTAGACTGTTTCATTGTTACTAAAATTGCTAAGATATCTACAAAAGTCCATGTCTTCATCAATAAACTCGCAAAACTTCATTATTCAACTGAAAGTATAGCTGCCTTTGTGGTGTAGATTTTTGTGAACACCTAAGTAATTAGGAAACCAACACACAGCGGATGTTATCGTGACTATTGGCTCAAAGATATAATAATATTTATACGCTAAAATGAGGGTTAAAAAACAGAGAAAAAGGAAAGTTTATAATTTTATAAAATTTTGTGGTGCATACACGTGACTCTTATCTAGGTAACTGACCTCTTCTTAGCTACTCCCTTCGCGTTGATCATTGGTCGTGTGTGGTGAACCAAGTGACGTTATCACTCATACTTTTCACAGTTCCTAGCATAAATTCAATACCACCTTTAAAAAAAACAATATCGTTAGCTCGTTGAAAACTGTCATTTTTAAAGCAAAATACAAGTAGCATTTTTCCCCCGATGTGTTTTTTTCTCAGTGTACATTGTATAAAGAAAACGCAAGATCCGACCTAAAGAGGGTTATATGTACACAGAAAACACAGGCTCCTGACTTGTGATCTTAGCGTACTTCCTTTGTATTTTGTGTTCTATTGCCGAGTCCTACAATATTATATCCTAGCGGCATACACTGCCAACTAATAACTTCGAAAACAGTTTTATTCTGAAGACGTTTTATTTATAAAAGCTTACATAATTACAAAATATGTATTATATGCACATAAGTATATAGGTCAATAAACGTAGCATACTTTTTAAGCGTACTTACATCTTATCATTGATAACAACCTACGATACTGCACAACTGTTTCGTTTAGGGCCTTTTGGCGTTTCGAAAACGTGATGAATTGTGGGTAAAGGCGCAGAGAGAAGTCGTTTTCGCTTTGTTCTTTGCCCTTCCCATATTTTAAGGCTAGGTATATCACTAAGTCTTAACATTTCCGCGAAAATTTGTGGAATGTTTAGATTTTGTTTCGCGGAAGCTTCTACATAGCCACATCCCCATTCCACACAAGCTATAGTTTCAGCAGTCTCCTGTTCCATTATTCTCGTCTGCTCGCCCACATCAGCTTTGTTTCCAACAATCACAATTGGCACATTGGTATCGCCCCTTTCGTTGACGATTTGTTCACGGAGAAGTTTGACTTCTTCGAAAGAAGCGTCGTTGTCTACAGAGTACACTAAAATGAACGCATCACTTGTGGCTATTGCCAGTTTGCGCATGCCAGGAAATTCGTGAGTTCCAGCAGTGTCTAGAATATCCAGGATGACTTTGCTTCCGTTAATGTCAACTTCCTTTCGGTGTAGATCCTCAACTGTTTCATGATAATCAGACGAAAATGTGTCGTAAAGAAATTGTGAAATAATTGCTGATTTCCCGACGCATGAAGCCCCCATGACGGTCAGACGACAATGACGTTCCTCAACCTCCTCGCCCTTTTTCCCGCCAATTTGCATACCGTGTAGTCGCTTGGAAAGCATAGTCTCTTCCCCTGGCATCATTAGCGCGGGGCTCTGAAAGAACAGTTAAATGATAGCACATCAGTCATGATAGTACATCAGTCGGGAACTGCACAAGCGCCAAGATCTCATGAAATGATAACTGTCTTTGGAACCTACAGATGCTGCAGACTATGTCATGAACACGTTACAGAAAAAGATCAATTTATCAAACTTAACAAAGGTCTCTACGAATCGTTCAATAGAGAGCATACTACATTCGTATGATTCTCTGATAAATAAATATTTCCAAGATGGTAATCAGTCTGACGACAGTCACTAGGACGATATCTAAACACGTGTAAGTCACGTACGTAAGTCTGACAACAGTAACTAGGACGATATCTAAACACGTGCAAGTCACAAACGTAAGTCTGACAACAGTCATTAGGGCGATACCTTAACACGTATTAGTCACACACATCAGTCTGACGACAGTATTTAGGACAATATTTAAATACGTGTAAGTCACACACATCAGTTTGACGACAGTCATTAGGACGATATCTAAACACGTGTAAGTCACACTCATAAGTCTGACGACAGTATTTAGGTCGATACCCAAACACGTGTAAGTCACACTCATAAGTCTGACGACAGTATCCAGGACGATACCCAAACACGTATAAGTCACACACATAAGTCTGACGACAGTCACCATGCCATGTAAGTCACACTTAACAGTCTGACGACAGTATTTAGGACAATATTTAAATACGTGTAAGTCAAACACATCAGTTTGACGACAGTCATTAGGACGATATCTAAACACGTGTTAATCACACAGGTAAGTCGGACGAAAGTCACTAGGACGATATCTAAACACGTGAAAGTCACACACATCAGTTTGACGACCGTCATTAGGACGATATCTAAACACGTGTAAGTCACACTCATCAGTACGATATCTAAACACGTGTTAATCACACAGGTAAGTCGGACGAAAGGCACTAGGACGATATCTAAACACGTGAAAGTCACACACATCAGTTTGACGACAGTCATTAGGACGATATCTAAACACGTGTAAGTAACACTCATAAGTCTGACGACAGTATTTAGGACGATACTCAAACACGTATAAGTCACACACATAAGTCTGATGACAGTCACCATACCATGTAAGTCACACTTAACAGTCTGACGACAGTATTAAGGACGATACCTAAACATGTGTAAATTAAAAACCTCAGTCTGACGACAGTCACTAGGACGATATCTCAAGCCTGTAAGTCACACAGATCAGTCTGACGACAGTTTTAGGACGATATCTAAATATGTGTAAGTCACGTACGTAAGTCTGACAACAGTTTTAGGACGATATCTAAACACGTGTAAGTCACACACGTAAGTCTGACAACAGTCACCAGGACGATATCTAAACACGTGTAAGACACGCACATCAGTCTGACGACAGTCACCAGGACGATATCTAAACACGTGTAAGTCACACACATAAGTCTGACGACAGTTGTTAAGATGATATCTAAACACGTATTAGTCACACACATGACTACAGTTTTTAGGACGATATTTAAATACGTGTAAGGCACACACATCAGGGCCCGTATTCATGAAACCGTTCTCTTGCTCAAGCATGAATTTTGTTTCCAAGCTTAATTTCTTGTTCTTGTTATTAATTCATAAACAAATCTTTTTTTTTTTTTTTTTGGCCAATAATTTTGAAAATATTAGAAAAGATTTGAACCTGAATACTGTTTTCAATGTTAACATTTGACATTTTGATCGTTTGACACGATTTAAGTGAGTTACAAGAAAGTTGGTTTGAGCACAGAATCCATGCTTGCATGAGACCGGTTTCATGAATACTGGCCCAGTTTGACGAGAGTCATTAGGACGATATCTAAACACGTGTAAGTCACACTCATTAGTCTAACGACAGTCATTAGGACGATATCTAAACACGTGTTAGTCACACACATAGACCTGACGACAGTCCCTAGGACGATACCTAAACACGTGTAAGTCACACACATCAGACTGACGACAGTATTGAGGTCGATATTTAACCACGTGTAAGTCACCCTCATCAGTCTGTCGACAGTATTGAGGACGATATTTTAACACATGTAAGTCACACTCATCAGTCTGACGACAGTATTGAGGACGATATTTTAACACATGTAAGTCACACTCATCAGTCTGACGACAGTACTGAGGACGATATTTAAACACGTGTAAGTCACACACATCAGTCTGACGACAGTATTGAGGCCGATATTTAAACACGTGTAAGTCACACACATCAGTCTAACGACAGTCATTAGAACGATATCTAAACACGTGTAAGTCACACTTAACAGTCTGACGCCAGTTTTAGGACGATATCTAAACACGTTAAAGTCACACACATCAGTTTGACGACAGTCATTAGGACGATATCTAAACACGAGTAAGTCACACACATCAGTCTAAGGACAGTCATTAGGACGATATCTAAACACGTGTAAGTCATACACATCAGTCTAACGACAGTCATTAGAACGATATCTAAACACGTGTAAGTCATACACATCAGTCTAACGACAGTCATTAGGACGATATCTAAACACGTGTAAGTCACACACATAAAGGTCTGACAACAGACACTAGGACGATATCTAAACACGTGTAAGTCATACACATCAGTCTAACGACAGTCATTAGGACGATATCTAAACACGTGTAAGTCACACACATAAAGGTCTGACAACAGACACTAGGACGATATCTAAACACGTGTTAGTCACACACATACTGTAAGTCTGATGACAGTCACTAGAACGATATTTAAACACTGTAAGTCACAAACATCAGTTGAATGATAGTCACTAGGACGACATTTAAAACGTGCAAGTCACAAACATCAGTCTGACGATAGTCACTAGGACTATTTCTAAACACGTGTTAGTCACACACATAGACCTGACGACAGTCACTATGACGATTTCTAAACACGTGTTAGTCACACACATAGACCTGACGACAGTCCCTTGGACTATTTCTAAACACGTGTTAGTCACACACGTAAGTCTGACAACAGTCATTAGGACGATACCTAAACACGTGTAAGTCACACACATCAGTCTGACGACAGTATTGAGGACGATATCTAAACACGTGTAAGTCACACTCATCAGTCTGACGACAGTATTTAGGAAGATATTTAAATACGTGTAAGTCACACTAATCAGTCTGACGACAGTATTGAGGACGATATTTAAATACGTGTAAGTCACACTCATCAGTCTGACGACAGTATTGAGGACGATTTTTGAACACGTGGAAGTCACACTCATAAGTCTGACGACAGTATTGAGGACGATATTTAAACACGTGTAAGTCACAAACATCAGTCTAACGACAATCACTAGAACGATATCTAAACACGTGTAAGTCACAAACATCAGTCTGACGACAATCACTAGCATACTATATCAACATGTTTAAGATACTGCATCATTCTTAATTCGAATTCGTCAAAGAAATTCTTTTTGAACAAATTTAGGATCCAGGCATCTATACGTACCTACAACGACCGTTGACGTTGTAAACACCGGCGTTATGAAGGTCGCAGTAGACATAATCTGCTCATAGCATGTGTCGTTACATGTTACCTATACCTATTTCACTAGCGTCAGTACAATGATAGAACGATGTAATCAAACTTTAGACACCGTCGTCGTTTAGTCATCTACCCATACAAAGTCAACGGCTGCTTTATAAATATGACAGACATGCATTTAACCTTTCGTTTATAAAGACTATCAACTTCTACGTGGTTTTTTGAATCAAGTTTCGTATGTATACTAATATAAATATCACTGGAGAACTACATTAAATGACATGCTACTATCAGACTACTTACAGTGAGCTAGCGCAGAGAGCTGCAGGCGAGTGTAACCTGGTGCATGTACGAATACTTAGTCTGGCAACATCATCGTAGGCACAAAGAACATGTAACAATGTCTAGCGTGACACACGCTAATATGGACGTGTGCGATAATAGGTCACGCCCCTTCTTTGTGACTGACAGCAGACGGCCGTTCCCCGTTGCCTCGCTCTCACAGATTAGATTCTCCTGTTGTTTATGTTGTGTGTGTGTGTTTTCTTTTCTAAATCATTTACTTTAAATGCGCTATTTTTTGCTTGTTTGTTTTTGATATAAACAGTCTGTACATAACACGGTGGCTGTTTGCAGACATTATAATACAAGGTTAGACTGACTACCAAACCCCTAGAAAAGCGAAAGAATATGTGTGTCTCAGTGTATAGATTAGGTAGACTCGATTAGGAAAAATCACACACGCGATCTCCAGTAAACTCTCCGAATACATATTTAAAAATTATACGTTGGTTTCCCTAATCCTATCATTACCTCTTTTGCTGTGACCCATCTTTAACATCTTATATATATATATACATATATACACTTGTTTTAGGTTATTACGTGACACTTTAATTTTGTATAAATATTTTCTGTTACGGAAAGGACGTAAGTAAGTTGCAATAACTTTTGTTCAATCCATTTGTCTTTTGTTGCAATAAAATTGATTTAAACTAAAACCAAAGTTTTTGATGAAGAATTTCTCTGTCAGAACATCTCAAGTCTGGTGTTGGAGTCTAATGAGCTGTTCTGACAGATCTGGTGTTGGAGTCTGATAGTCCACACCAGTCATCTATCTGTCAGAACATCTCAAATCTGCTGTTGGAGTCTGATAGTCCACACCAGACATCGATCTGTCAGAACAGCTCAAGTCTGGTGTTGGAGTCTGATGAGCTGTTCTGACAGATCTGGTGTTGGAGTCTGATAGTCCACACCAGACATTGATCTGTCAGAACATCTCAAGTCTGGTGTTGGAGTCTGATGAGCTGTTCTGACAGATCTAGTGTTTGAGTCTGATAGTCCACACCAGACATCGATCTGTCAGAACAGCACAAGTCTTCTGTAGGAGTCTGATAGTCCACACCAGACATCTGTCAGAGCAGCTCNGCAGTCACCGGACTTTTTGAGAATTGATTAACCGCCAGATGTTGGGTGTTATCTGACGTTAACTGATTCATAAACTACCTAGCGCTACGAGAGACCAGACGTTCTATACAATCACACTTTCTACTAATTCATTAAAGGGATAAGATGCTCTTACGATTCATAATCTACCGATTCATTAACTACTATGAATTTTCGAGATTAAATGTTTTAATAATTGATTAAAGGCTAATAATTCAAATGTTCTACTAATTTTAAGATACCATGAATATGGAGATAAGATGTTCCATCAAGTCATTAAATTACTTGAATTGTGGAATCAAATGTTCTACTCATAGTGATTAATGAACTTTCATGAATTTGGAGAAAGAAGTTCTACTGATTCATGAACTACCACGAATTTGGGGATAAGAGAGTCTACTGAATCATAAACTACCAAGTGTTTGGTGACTGTTGGCGTCATACTGATGAATAAACTAACGTCAATGAGGTGATACCAGGCATACAAGTTAGGAGACACTGCCTAATGTATAATGTCAGTCAAAGATATAATATAAGTTATTTATTTAATTCTTAAAACCATATACCAAGGATTTTACAAACAAAATGAAGAATATGTCACCAGTACACAGCCAAGTATAAACAATGACGTGTGATCTCTGACCACCAGTATCGAAGTATCGGAGTCTGGTCCCTCGGGGTCGATCGTCATGTAGATAACTGAAGTTATGAACCTAATTAAAAATTGTTTACATCAAATATCCACGTATTTAAACATGGCGATACTTAACACAAACACACAAACACACAAAAAAAAAAAAANGTTTTGACACTACTGGGCTGATTCAGATGCTGGATTCAGATTACACAAAGTGGCTGACGACTTTCGGAAACAGGATATATCTTCGTAGATTAAGCAATGCTCCAGACTTTCACATCTGAGGCCTTGCTGGTTGATATTTTGTTAAACAAGGGTCTGTATTATAATTAAAGGTAAACAATGCAATAAATGTTACTCCGGTTTGATACCAACCAAGCTGTGGTGTTGTTCTGAAGTTTTGGAAACAACTATGGTTTGAAAGCTACGATACAGTACACAAAATTGTGTTCCACGGAACCCCGAAGTTCATGATCTTGTCAATCCTTGGTGATAATTCCTGCAACGCAAGCTCTGTAACATAACTAACTGAGGCTTCTACATGCGATTCAATACATGCAATTACACCTTACCCCTGACGTCTAGTATCGGATTATCTGAGGCTGGTCCCTCCGTGTGGATCGGCATCTAGATCACTCAAGTTATGAACCTAACGAAAAATCGTTTACGTTAAAATAATATCGTATTTAGACTGATTACGGTGACACTTTCAACTAAAACAGTGGCCTAAACCGGGTTTGAAACGTCTTTGCTGTAGCCAATTCTGAAGAATTTTCCGTATGTCATGGTTAGGCATGTTTTTATAGATTATGCAAGGCTTCCGACTCTAACCTTAGAGGTCTGGCTGGTTGATATGTAATGCCTTACAGAAAGTTATACAGAGGTTTGATTACAGTTCCTTGAAAACAATCGTCAAACACTAACACTGAAGTCGGCTCTATAATCAATGGTAACCTAGGCAGTAAATGGGTTTTTTCTGGTTTGATATATTCTATAGCTTACGAATACGAACCATCAGTCAAGCTATGATGCTGTTCTGAAGTCGCGGAAGACTGCTCTCTATGGTTCCTTAGATACCACACAGAACGCAAAAGTGATCATGTACCAAATAAATAGGTAGTCGGTACATTTAAAATTTCTTGCAGTCATATTGAGTTATGCATTACCGAAACTGGGTAAACCTCAGAGATTATACTGATATCTACCGAAAGTTAGGAAAAACTTTAACTGAATGATGAACTGCCGAAAGTTGATAAGACACCAGACGTTAAACTGAATGATGAACTACCGAAAGTTGGTAGACACCAGACGTTATACTAAATGATGAGCTACCGAAAGTTTGGAGACGCATGACGTTATACTGAATCATGAGCTAGCGAAGGAAGGAGACACATGACGTTAAATGATTCGCAGAGACACGAGATTCTACTTATTCATAAACTACCGAGGAGACATCAAACGGTTTACTGAATCATGAGCTACCGAAATTAGGAGACACATGACGGTATAATGAATCATTAACTACCACTAAAGGACTGGGAAACATAACACGTTTTACTGATTTATTTAGGGGGAAAACATGTTCGAATTCACGAACTACCATAATTCGAGAATTGAATGTTTTGCTAATCATAAAATACCAAGAATACGGAGATTAGATGTTCTAACGATTCTGGAACTATCAAAACATAGAGATATCTTGTTTTACTGAAATTTGGGAATCAAATGTTCTACTAGTGATTCAGGAACTTTCGTGATTCATGAACATGAATTTTGGGATCAAATGTTCTACAGAATAATGGACACCAGTAAATTAGCTACTGAATCATGAAATTACGTTAATTCAGGGATAAGACGTCCTCCTAAATCATAAACTACCGAATGTTTGGTGGGTCTTGGCGTCATACCGATGGGTAAACTAACCTGAGTTTGATACCAGACATTTTACAAAGGGATTAAATCTGAATTTTCCCAGTGTTCATGCTAGTATGAACGAGGGAAAATTTACTTACAAAATATCAATGATAAACAGTAAATGTTGGATTTTTTCACGTCGAGTTTAGTTTTTGCAATGGGAGACCACTCGAACGACAATTTTAAAAGTAGTCCCTTGGAAAAACAGCCGTTCATACTAATATTTACAGCTGATTTTTGGTCACATGTGCCACTATTGACCAATCACAGAACCTGTAACAAAGTGCCAGACGTTCACAACTGAAGTTAGGAGACGCCAATTTATGAAGTTCAATTTAATTTTATTGCGTTTTTCATCCAAACAAAATAACATAACATTGTATAAGGATTGAATTGCAAATGATAATCATACGCTATTTGTTTTAAATGTAATTCGAAACTAAATATACAAAGACATTTACACACAACGCGATTCCATTACTTCACTGGTACAACAAGTAAATATATACGTAGGAAAGTCCTATTTATAATACGCAATTAAACATTATCTCCAACGACCAGTATCGGAGTATCGGAGTCTGGTCCCTCAGGTCGATCTTTATGTAGATAACTGAAGTTATGAACCTAATTAAAAATTGTTTACATCAAAATATTTACTATATAAAGTTATATAGTGTATTTACATTAAGACTGGTTATGGTAAATCTTTGAACTAAAACACTGACCCTAACTGGTTTTGACACTTAATACACACAGCGGCTGATGACCCCAAAGGTATTCATGACGATATAACAGCAGTAGATGTTTTATGTCTTGCAGTCATCGCTGGTTACAACCAATTTTTCAGACGTGGTAAAAATATAATTTCGCACTAGAATTTTCGTGGTCGAAAGGCTGTCAGATTATACACGTATGGTTCCCGAATAGGCACTTCCTGGTGACAATGTTTGCTAAAGGCCTTTTGTCTTGTTATGTCTCTCCTTCGAATGAGGAAAGACATATTGTTTTAGTACTGGGGTTCTCTGGTTCTTCTTTTATTTCCTGTTAAAGGTATCTTGATGGACTTTCAGTTGTAACTGCAGTTCCTTAACATGAAATAACCTAAAAGTATTTAAGAAAATTGAAGATAAACAGTTAAGCGTATATTCATTTCGCAAATGAATGGGAAAGAATATTGGCTGATAAAGGAACAGACATGTTTAGTTCACAAAAGCAAACCTCTCGTTAATCTTATGTTAAACAATTCTCTGATTTACTTTTACATGATTCCAGTCCTGTGATCTGGTTACCGTTTAAACCTGTTTTCCCTCCAAATAACAATGGACGATATATCTTACGTTAGGCCCTTGGTGTTCTTAAAGTAGCTAGAAATGAGTAAAAAATACCTCTTGGTCGGGCTCTGAACTATATTTATTTTTTTGTAGCTTTTACTCATTTGAAACTTCCAATTATAGCGGAAAGTGTTCAGTTGGGATACAAGCAGTACATCCGTGGATATAACAATATCGAAAGAGGAAACAGATTGTGTACATTATGTAATATGAATGAGGTAGAAGATGAATTTCATTTCATTTTGAAATGTCCTTGTTATGCTGACATAAGAGCTAAATTCATCAAAAAATATTATGTAAACCATACTAGCATGTTTAAATTTATTCAACTGCTAAACAGTAATAGTTTATCAGAAATTAGAAATTTGGGTAAACTTCTAGTGCATGCGAACAAGAAAAGGTCTCAACTTCTTTAATTAGTGGTTCCTGTTCACACTCCACTATATAATGCACAACTATAATATCTAGATTGTATTGTACTGTATATATGTTGTAACTGAAAGGTCGGACGACTAGTAAAGTAATAATACACTTGTAAACTTGTGGATATAGCACCGGTCCCTGTAGAGCCCCCAAGTTCATGATTGATCGTAGACGGTGATTCCTTCAACACAAACTCCGTAGCTCAAATCAAATCAGACTGGTAGACCAGGACCTCGCCGTTCACTTCACGCTAATAGTCGGGACAGGAGTATCTTTGGTAGTGGTCGAGTGAGAATTACCAATATTTGAACTGAAGATGATCGTCATAAAAAAATCACTGAGGCCTGCTCAGACAAACGCCCTAATAGCGGTGTCGGTTTAGTTTATTGCGTTAAGTGTCCTGTTAACAGCTAGGGTCATGTAAGGGACGTTTCTCCTTATATGTAACGTAGTAGCGTGTGCTGGAGGCGGTGTGTTGATGTACCCAGCCTCCTTATATGTAACGTAGTAGTGTGTGCTGGAGGCGGTGTGTTGATGTACCCAGCCTCCTTATATGTAACGTAGTAGTGTGTGCTGGAGGCGGTGTGTTGATGTACCCAGCCTCCTTATATGTAACGTAGTAGTGTGTGCTGGAGGCGGTGTGTTGATGTACCCAGCCTCCTTATATGTAACGTAGTAGTGTGTGCTGGAGGCGGTGTGTTGATGTACCCAGCCTCCTTATATGTAACGTAGTAGTGTGTGCTGGAGGCGGTGTGTTGATGTACCCAGCCTCCTTATATGTAACGTAGTAGTGTGTGCTGGAGGCGGTGTGTTGATGTACCCAGCCTCCTTATATGTAACGTAGTAGTGTGTGCTGGAGGCGGTGTGTTGATGTACCCAGCCTCCTTATATGTAACGTAGTAGTGTGTGCTGGAGGCGGTGTGTTGATGTACCCAGCCTCCTTATATGTAACGTAGTAGTGTGTGCTGGAGGCGGTGTGTTGATGTACCCAGCCTCCTTATATGTAACGTAGTAGTGTGTGCTGGAGGCGGTGTGTTGATGTACCCAGCCTCCTTATATGTAACGTAGTAGTGTGTGCTGGAGGCGGTGTGTTGATGTACCCAGCCTCCTTATATGTAACGTAGTAGTGTGTGCTGGAGGCGGTGTGTTGATGTACCCAGCCTCCTTATATGTAACGTAGTAGTGTGTGCTGGAGGCGGTGTGTTGATGTACCCAGCCTCCTTATATGTAACGTAGTAGTGTGTGCTGGAGGCGGTGTGTTGATGTACCCAGCCTCCTTATATGTAACGTAGTAGTGTGTGCTGGAGGCGGTGTGTTGATGTACCCAGCCTCCTTATATGTAACGTAGTAGTGTGTGCTGGAGGCGGTGTGTTGATGTACCCAGCCTCCTTATATGTAACGTAGTAGTGTGTGCTGGAGGCGGTGTGTTGATGTACCCAGCCTCCTTATATGTAACGTAGTAGTGTGTGCTGGAGGCGGTGTGTTGATGTACCCAGCCTCCTTATATGTAACGTAGTAGTGTGTGCTGGAGGCGGTGTGTTGATGTACCCAGCCTCCTTATATGTAACGTAGTAGTGTGTGCTGGAGGCGGTGTGTTGATGTACCCAGCCTCCTTATATGTAACGTAGTAGTGTGTGCTGGAGGCGGTGTGTTGATGTACCCAGCCTCCTTATATGTAACGTAGTAGTGTGTGCTGGAGGCGGTGTGTTGATGTACCCAGCCTCCTTATATGTAACGTAGTAGTGTGTGCTGGAGGCGGTGTGTTGATGTACCCAGCCTCCTTATATGTAACGTAGTAGTGTGTGCTGGAGGCGGTGTGTTGATGTACCCAGCCTCCTTATATGTAACGTAGTAGTGTGTGCTGGAGGCGGTGTGTTGATGTACCCAGCCTCCTTATATGTAACGTAGTAGTGTGTGCTGGAGGCGGTGTGTTGATGTACCCAGCCTCCTTATATGTAACGTAGTAGTGTGTGCTGGAGGCGGTGTGTTGATGTACCCAGCCTCCTTATATGTAACGTAGTAGTGTGTGCTGGAGGCGGTGTGTTGATGTACCCAGCCTCCTTATATGTAACGTAGTAGTGTGTGCTGGAGGCGGTGTGTTGATGTACCCAGCCTCCTTATATGTAACGTAGTAGTGTGTGCTGGAGGCGGTGTGTTGATGTACCCAGCCTCCTTATATGTAACGTAGTAGTGTGTGCTGGAGGCGGTGTGTTGATGTACCCAGCCTCCTTATATGTAACGTAGTAGTGTGTGCTGGAGGCGGTGTGTTGATGTACCCAGCCTCCTTATATGTAACGTAGTAGTGTGTGCTGGAGGCGGTGTGTTGATGTACCCAGCCTCCTTATATGTAACGTAGTAGTGTGTGCTGGAGGCGGTGTGTTGATGTACCCAGCCTCCTTATATGTAACGTAGTAGTGTGTGCTGGAGGCGGTGTGTTGATGTACCCAGCCTCCTTATATGTAACGTAGTAGTGTGTGCTGGAGGCGGTGTGTTGATGTACCCAGCCTCCTTATATGTAACGTAGTAGTGTGTGCTGGAGGCGGTGTGTTGATGTACCCAGCCTCCTTATATGTAACGTAGTAGTGTGTGCTGGAGGCGGTGTGTTGATGTACCCAGCCTCCTTATATGTAACGTAGTAGTGTGTGCTGGAGGCGGTGTGTTGATGTACCCAGCCTCCTTATATGTAACGTAGTAGTGTGTGCTGGAGGCGGTGTGTTGATGTACCCAGCCTCCTTATATGTAACGTAGTAGTGTGTGCTGGAGGCGGTGTGTTGATGTACCCAGCCTCCTTATATGTAACGTAGTAGTGTGTGCTGGAGGCGGTGTGTTGATGTACCCAGCCTCCTTATATGTAACGTAGTAGTGTGTGCTGGAGGCGGTGTGTTGATGTACCCAGCCTCCTTATATGTAACGTAGTAGTGTGTGCTGGAGGCGGTGTGTTGATGTACCCAGCCTCCTTATATGTAACGTAGTAGTGTGTGCTGGAGGCGGTGTGTTGATGTACCCAGCCTCCTTATATGTAACGTAGTAGTGTGTGCTGGAGGCGGTGTGTTGATGTACCCAGCCTCCTTATATGTAACGTAGTAGTGTGTGCTGGAGGCGGTGTGTTGATGTACCCAGCCTCCTTATATGTAACGTAGTAGTGTGTGCTGGAGGCGGTGTGTTGATGTACCCAGCCTCCTTATATGTAACGTAGTAGTGTGTGCTGGAGGCGGTGTGTTGATGTACCCAGCCTCCTTATATGTAACGTAGTAGTGTGTGCTGGAGGCGGTGTGTTGATGTACCCAGCCTCCTTATATGTAACGTAGTAGTGTGTGCTGGAGGCGGTGTGTTGATGTACCCAGCCTCCTTATATGTAACGTAGTAGTGTGTGCTGGAGGCGGTGTGTTGATGTACCCAGCCTCCTTATATGTAAAGTAGTAGTGTGTGCTGGAGGCGGTGTGTTGATGTACCCAGCCTCCTTATATGTAACGTAGTAGTGCGTGCTGGAGGCGGTGTGTTGATGTACCCACCAGCAGCTATTGTCAAGGCTAAACAGTTGTTTACTATATCACTATCGCACTTTTATCTTGTTTAAGTAATAATAATGATAAACAATTTGCACTGTAACTTTTTGAATTAAAGAAACAAATCTAAAGCGCTTTACATCAATATCTGAAACTACAACGTTTGTGAAAATGCAAGACCTAGTAAAACTATTTAAAGAAATGCATAGGAAAAAAACAATCAATATCTTACATTGATTCGGCAGCGTCTTACTTGAAACCCATTTTAAAGAAAAAAACTTCCAATCCAGAGGGTCCCATGACTGATGATATTATTCGGATATAAGACATTGTCATTTCTCTAGCGACTTTATTCCTGAACGGAATTTCATGAAGCTTCAAAAAAAATTAAGTATGACCATACCTTGAGCAAAATCGCATTTCGGGTTTCTACGTCAAGGTCACTGTTACTATTTTTAGAAAAAAGACTTTGTCATCGCTCTAGCGACGTCATTTCCTCTTACATACATGTTTGTCACAATGTGTGAATGCGAGGGGATGTTTTAAGATTAATTACCGGAAGTGTCTGCGTGCTTTTGATAAGGTGCCAAACTGTAACCTTCTGGCTTTGGAATATCTGGGCCCGTATTCATGAAACCGTTCTCATGCTCAAACTCAAATTTCTTGTTCTGGCTGTAAATTTATAAGAAAAACTTATTCTGTAAATGATTTTGAAAAACTTTGAAGAGATTTAAAGCAGAAAACTGTTTTCAATGTTTATATTTGACTTTTTGATTGTTTTACATGATTTCGGTGAGTTACAAGAAAATTGGTTTGAGCACAGCATCAATGCTTGAGCACAAGAACGGGTTCATGAATACGGGCCCTGGTGACACTAGTTTCCTAAAATGCACTGGAAAAGTTTCAGGGGGAATGCTTGTGTTCAGGACATCAGGACGGGTGTTATATGGTCCATTTTCCGGTGAACATAACAAGACGTATATTTCTCTCAAGAACAGAATACCAACGACTGCACATAGTAGCTTATTTACATAACCTATTCTAGATGTCGCCACCCGTGAACTTTCGGAAGAAGTCGTTTAAAGAGTTCAACTTATTTGATCCCTGTGCCCTTGAATATGGGCGACGGTAATTCATTTGACCAAAGTTGATAGCTCTTTATCCCAGCACGCTACTGGACAAATATACAAAAGAAGTCAGTTAAAGGATTAAAAAGACAATTGACCCCTGTGACCTTTAATATGGGCGAATTCATTCATCCCATCATGCTACTGACAAAATATCATCACCCTGGTCCTTTTGGTTAAATAAGAAAATTGACCTCTGTGACCTTGAATATGGGCGAAGTCATTCATTCGAACAAACCTATAGCTTTTCATCTCAGCATGCTACTAGCCAAATATCATCCCGTTTGATTTGGTTATTCAGAAGAAGATTTTAATATGTTTGACCCCTATGACCTTGAATATGGGTGAATGCCATTTATTTGAACGAACTTGGTAGCCCTTCATCCCAGTATAGTTCTGGCGAAATATTTAGAAAAAGTCATTTAAAGTAAAATCTTGACGCTGGACGACGGACGACGCGCCACGTGGCCAGGTGAGCTCAAAATGAAGGTTCTTTTTCTGGATAAAAGAATTAAACTGTCAGATTTTACGATAGCAGCTTTATAATTGACGATATCATAAAACTTTGTTAGTCGAGCGTTTCTACTTAGGAAGCACTTTTAAGTGGTCCAATAGTTCGGACATACTTTAGGTACGATAATTAAAGCACGTAATGTGCAGCCCTGTTCTTTACTATTTTGATCTTATCAATATTTGATTGGATGTAAGGGTCCCATACTGTGCATGGATTCATATGCCTGCCCTTTTGCTGAGGTTGAGCTTAGAGGTTGAATTAAACCTTGAGCAGATCTTATTTATATGCGATTCCCATTGAAGGTCAGATTGTTGTTCACATCCAAACACTTAGCCTGATCTACAAGCTCTATTATTTGTTTGTGTAGGGTATGATTGTGGAATATAGGGGTTTTATTTTGTATCACAAATAACGTACTGCATTTGCTCGATTTGAAGGCCATTTTCCATGTATTTTCTCAAAGCGTTAGTTTTTGTATTACTGCTGTTCATTTGCATCTTCCCAAATGTCCTAATTAACGGCATGGCCTTGATGAAACTGGTACATGTACAAACGTTTAGCTGGAATGGAGTTACGTTATAATTCTTATGCCTAGGAGTAACTCAAGACAATAAAGGCTCCAATTAGGGTTTCCCCTCCAGCGTTTATAGACTAGAATGTAGGATACTGATAAGCGTGGATCAAGAAACTGATCTCCTTTCTTGAGCACAAGATCTTTTCCTCGTAGCTTCGTTCTTGGTGTCGCTAAGACGTTAATTCACAACAGGGGAGTTTTCGAAATTCAGAGCTGACTTTCCCTTTGAAAACCACGTTTAGTGCTCAATTATTGGTACCCGTCTCTGTCGCATTTAGAAGAACAAAATAACGAGCATGACGTCGGTGGAATCGTTGTTGGGAGACACCGGTTTATTAATGAATCCATGAACTACCGTTGGCTGGGAGTTACGTTCTCATGAACTACCGTTGGCTGGGAGTTACGTTCTCATAACCAAATGTTGGCTGAGAGTTACGTTCTCATGAACTAAATGTTGCCTGGGAGTTACGTTCTCATGAACTTCTGTTGGCTGGGAGTTACGTTCTCATGAACTACTGTTGGCTGGGAGTTACGTTCTCATGGACTACTGGTTATCTTCAACTTCGACAGAATACTCTAAAGCGTGCAATTTATTGAACATTATTTAGGGGCGTTAGAGAGATCGGTTAAAAACGAGTATTTTTATTTTGTTATTAGAACTATATGATACCGTTATAACGTTATTTTAACGTTCTTCAGGTTCGTGTACTATCAAGGGTTTGGCGACACCGTTTTTTCTTTTATTAATATCCCATTACCTATAAAACGTTGCGAGACTAAGACAATTGTATAGGTTCACGAGTTACAAGCGCCCATGGACACCTCCATTGATTTATGAACTGCCAAGGGTTGAGAGACACCAAACATTCTGCTGATTTATGACAGCTGAGACTCAAGTGACACCAGACGTTCTACAGATTCATGAACCGCTGAGGATTTGAAAATACCATCTAGTCTCTCGATTCTTATACTTCATGTACTTATGGTCAGAGAAACTTGATCGTCTACTATTTCATGGTCTACCGACGGTAGATTTACAACAGTTTATTAACTGTCGATGATTTGGAGCTAAAACGTCATTCTACATGTACTAATGCAGGAGTATCGAGTGTAGTAAAACACCATCTGACGTTTTATTGATGTAGAAAGCAACTAGGGTTGGAAGATACTAGACAGGTATATGGTAATTACAGAAAGGATACGAGTACAAAACTAAACCATCTTATAAGGAAAACACGTAACAGAACATGGTAACAAACAGGCTGTACAAAGCGGTCACAACCCTCTACTACAAAATACCTCATTCTCTTCAGGCCCTTCCGTACACTGTTACAAACCGGTCACAACCCTCTACTACAAAATACCTCATTGTCTTCGGGCCCTTCCGTACAGTGTGTACAAAGCGGTCACAACCCTCTACTACAAAATACCTCATTCTCTTCAGGCCCTTCCGTACAGTGTGTCAAAGCACTAACAATCCTCTACTACAAAATAACTCATTCCTTTCATGCCATTCTACATGTATGTCACTTATCATTGCCATATCCTGACAGATCAGCAGATTTAATTTCTAAAATACAATTGTAATAACCTGCATTTTCTTCTTTACAGTAGGAACTAGTCTGTGTCTGATTATTTCCTCTCGCACAAGAGGCTGTTCCTTAGTGACAACTTAAAGCAGCTATCTAGTATTTATGTTTCGAAGTGCGAAAATTATGAACATAATTCACCAAATTAGGTGATAAAAACATGCCCCCCCCCCCCTTCTATAGCAGGTACACTGTAGGTAGAATAAACTTCTATTGCTACATTGTAACACGTACACTGTAGAATATACTTCTATTGCTACATTGTGACACGTACACTGTAGAATATACTTCTATTGCTTCATTGTAACACGTACACTGGAGAATAAACTTCTATTGCTACATTATAACACGTACACTATAAAGTAAACTTCTATTGCTACATGGTAACACGTACACTGTAGACTAAACTTCTATTGCTACATGGTAACACGTACACTGTAGAATAAATTTCTATTGCTACATTGTAATACGTACACTGTAGAATAAACTTATATTGCTACATTGGAACACTTACACTGTAGAATAAACTTCTGTTGCTACATTGTAACACGTCCACTGTAGAATAAATTTCTATTGCTACATTGTAATACGTACACTGTAGAATAAATTTCTATTGCTACATTGTAACACGAACACTGTAAAATAAACTTCTAGTGCTACATTTTAACACGTACACTGTAGAATAAATTTCTATTGCTACATTGTAACACATACACTGTAAAATAAACTTCTATTGCTGCATTGTAACACGTACACTGGAGAATAAACTTCTATTGCTGCACTGTAACACGTACACTGTAAAATAAACTTATATTGCTATATACACTGGATACACTACATCAGGGTTGTACTTATTCACTGGACAGACCGGATACACTCTCTCAGTGTTGTACTTATGCACTGAACAGATTGGAAACACATTGTAACACGTACACTGGAGAATAAACTTCTATTGCTACATGGTAACACGTACACTGTAGAATATACTTCTATTGCTTCATTGTAACACGTACACTGGAGAATAAACTTCTATTGCTACATTGTAACACGAACACTGTAAAATAAACTTCTATTGCTCCATTGTAACACGTACACTGGAGAATAAACTTCTATTGCTGCACTGTAACACGTACACTGTAAAATAAACTTATATTGCTATATACACTGGATACCCTACATCAGTGTTGTACTTATTCACTGGACAGACCGGATACACTCTCTCAGTGTTGTACTTATGCACTGAACAGATTGGAAACACTCATTCAGGTCTGAACTTATAATTCTGAAAGTTACATACCAGTATGTCATACACCTAATGGAGAAAGTATGACAGCTTGGGATAAGATCCTCTGACAGGCATTACACACAAGTCATATGCCTTGTGACTCTATTGCTACACTGTAACCCGTACACTGTAGAATAAACGTATATTGCTACATTGTAACACGAACACTGTAAAATAAACTTCTAGTGCTACATTTTAACACGTACACTGTAGAATATACTTCTATTGCTTCATTGTAACACGTACACTGTGAAATAAACTTATATTGCTACATTGTAACCCGTACACTGTAGAATAAACGTATATTGCTACATTGTAACCCGTACACTGTAGAATAAACGTATATTGCTACATTGTAACCCGTACACTGTAGAATAAACGTATATTGCTACATTGTAACACATACACTGTAAAATAAACTTATATTGCTATATACACTGGATACCCTACATCAGTGTTGTACTTATTCACTCAACAGACTGGATACACTACTTCAGTGTTGTACTTATTCACTGGACAGACTGGATACACTCTGTCAGTGTTGTACTTATGCACTGAACAGATTGGAAACACTCATTCAGGGCTGAACTTATAATTCTGAACGTTACATACCAGTATGTCATACACCTAATGGAGAAAGTATGACAGCTTTGGATAAGATCCTCTGACAGTCATTACACACAAGTCATATGCCTTGTGACTTAAGATCAAGATTCCAAACTCATTTGGAAGGTTTAATGATAAAAGTAAAGAGCTTATTTGCACTTGTTATAAATAAAACAATAATATTGATTTGTTCATGTGACTGTTTTTTATTTGACTACCTGCTACTGAATGTTCTGTGTCTGACAGGATTTCCTACTATATACATCTACTTCTAAGTATATAACTAACTCCTACACCTTAAGATGACTTTCTAAATTTCTAAATATCTACAAAATAATTCACCATAAAATATAAGGCTGTTTACAGTTTAATAGATAATAATATATAATAATCTATACCTACAAATTGACTACAGTGATATATACATACACATACCAGGTTTCTGATGATTCATACAAAAGCTATACGTCATACTGACTTCTGATGGGATATTCACAGTGAATTTTCGGCACCTTCTGATTTTGACTTTTGTAAGAAATATATATAGACATATAGTTCATTCTTACAAAATTATACATTTATACAATAAATAAATCGAACAAAACAACAAATATAATACGTACACACCAAATGAGACACCATATTTGCATGAAAAATGTAGCTAAAGATGATCAATGATACATCTCTCTGACCTTCAGCTCCTTCTGTTTCCTGATTTAGTTAAAAAAAGGAATGCTTTTGCAATATTTTTATCACAAGAAATTTGTTTAACTAATTCACCCCTGAAATTTCATAATGACCTATTCCAACCTTTATATTGGAAGAGTTCAAATGTGTCTTCAGGGGTGAATGAGTTAAACCGTTCCTCATATAATTAAATCTGTTAGTTGAGAAATCTGTTTCCAAATACAATCATATGTAAGTTTGTAAAACTTGATGCTGTAGAATTATTGTGCAGAGATTCTTCGTGTACTCAACAATTTTGATAGCCTGAAATGCTGTTCTTAAAGGAAACAGTTCATTTACACTAGAGGATAAAGTTTTAAGATAAAACATAACTCAATTACATTCCAAAGTAAATAATTTGAATTTTCATAACTAAAAGAGCTACATACATGTATATATACATAAGTCCATATGTAACAAGACAACAGATGATATATAGTGCACATATACAGTAAAGGTTTTATATACACATAGAATATTTACAAACTTCTACATACATTTGGTATCATACACACTGGTTTACAAAACCTTGAAAACATATCCATACATTTAAGTAGGTCAAACATTTTATTCTCTAGCCTATTTTACATACCAGTAATCTTTGATGATAGAACACAAAGTTAACCCAGATATTTTCTAAGTCCGGTGAGTGTTTCTGGTTAGGCACAATAGTTTAGGGTTGGTAGGGAGACAGAAAATGGTTTTAAATTTAGCCTCGTCCTAATTAAATACTACTGTTTTAACATCAGGCTGAACAATTTTCTGACAATGTAAATGTGGCATAATCACAACCACATTGGTGAATGAAACCCAAAAATACTCTGACAGTGTAAATTTGGTATAATCCTGATTATTTTAAGGTATTGGACTCAATAACTCACTAACAAGTAGAAATTAGTCTAATCCTATATAATAATCCTTATAATATTTGTGTAATGCATCATCAAGGTAAAGTTAGTCAATTGTAACAATATTTTGCTCAGTGATACACTAACAAGGTAAATTTGGCCTCATCCTAATAATGTTGTTGTGCACAAAAAGTGAAATACAACTTTAAACAATGAATTAAAAAAAGACTTGGTAAGAAAATATCCAGTAGGTGTACTTGCAGTAACTTTAATTCATTCACTGTAAAACATTAGTATATGTACGCTTTATTCCGGACAATGGTCTGGAAACTTCAACAAAGTAAATTTGTAACATTAATGATAATTATCAAATTCTATTATTCTTTTTTAGAAAATAGGAACAAAACTAAAAGCATTAAAGATCGTTTCTGGGGAGTGAAAATTTTCTTTAGCAAGTCAGACAGAACAAGGAAGGGAGCAAGCTGGTCTACAAGCGCCAAACAATGGATCTCAGGTGTGAAAGGCATTAATCAACCGAGACCTGAGGTCAAATACATCCAACGAAACCAGAGACCAATTCAGATCCAGATACAAACACTACAACAAGAGCCAATTAGGCTCCTAATAATTAGTATTAAATAATAAGTTAGCCGATACGCCTCCTGCTACATTATTGTATAGTACAGTCGATCTGCGACTAGCTGTACACCTCTTACATTGTAGTAAACACAAAGTCTATATATACCAGGCACATCTAACACACTCAGCACACTTTGTCAGGATATATCATCTTAATGTAAATAGTCTGTGAACCTTATACTCTCAGATTGTTCTGTTGCAGAAATATCCCCTCAATTAATCCAGCTGGAACAGGCAAGATTTTAAGCAAATGTTTGGGTTTCTCATCATGCAAGACAGGATGTTTCAGCATATTTTTTTTGCAAAAGCATCATCATCAGGAAATGTTTATAATTCAACAATGAATTTCGTTTTTCCAGTTGCCAAATTTTTGAAGGTTTAAAATCAAATTGTTCACATAAGCCATTTATATGCAATTTATCTAAACCAGTATTTGATCTATGAAATGGAAATGACAAACAGAATTTGTACACCAAAGCTTTGTATGACATCTCATTTTCATATTAAAGTTTTGATTAATAAAAGGAATGTGCTTGGACTATTTTGATGGCACAGATTGCTTTGAACATAAATATATATATACTGACATACAAACATGTAAATCTAGTTGTATTGGGAAATACATTGTAGCTGCAGAGGACGATCAAGTTGTGTTTTCTTCTATTTTTAACACATAAGGTTTGCTTTCCCTATATCTGGATTGAGCAGCTGATGGCTTCAGTAGACACAACAGGTTTGCTTTCCCTATTTCTGGACTGAACAGTTGATGGCTTCAGTAGACACAACAGGTTTGCTTTCTTTACTGATAGCTTGAGTAGTTGAGACCTGACTATCTGTTGACTGTGGACATTCCAATGGTTGGTCACATGTTGACATTCCAATGTCACCACAGTCATTTTTCTCTACCCTATCTAGATCTCCCAACCTAGAGTCAATGGAACAGCAACTTGAAGACGTTGAAGACTGCACCTCATCTGCTTCATCATCGCTGCTATCGTAAACCTCTGCTCCCGGAAACACATACCGACAAGGTGCAAGATACAAGAACTGGTTTTCTGAAAAAGATGGATTTATTACTTTTGGGTATGAATTTTGCTTAACCTTTTCTTGCAAATTATTATGTTAACATCTTACTCATATAAGAGAAACAAATGTACCCATTTAACTAGAACAGTTATCAAGAGGCTAGCAACTTCATTGATATTGATGATGTTCTACATCAGCAATTTGGACAAAACTGTGTCTTCAGAAGATAGATGCACGGACAAATGAACAATCTAATCCCAGTACAGTAACTGTAGATTATTTACACTTTGTAAGATATAAATTTCTGGTTACATTGGTATTGAGTATTTATTGTGACTTCAAGTATAATGTGATAAATTATTTACACACAACTTCAGATGCATATGTTGAATGAAATGTGAAGAGAATCCTCGTACACTTTGTTACATGTACAGATATACGAACAATGTATTACATGTAAAGATATACAAACAATGTTATATTACTGTTGTCAAACACTGATATTCAAAACTCTTTTTAATCACAGGCCCAAACTTATCGATTGAGGTTCCAAAATTTTTGTTTTATAGTTTTATGTAATCACAAGAGCCCATTGACCAAATCATTTTCAAAGAGTGAGCTTAAGAAAAGGATTGCATTCAAATGAACCAACAAATTGGAATGTTTTCTGTTTACTGAGATATACATGAACTTTTCATACATAATCAAAACTTCAGATAGCTAGTGATTTTGCATTGATCTATTGAAATATAAAAACACTGCCATGAAGCTAAGACACATCTACCATTTACCACTTTATGATCACTTACCATCTAACAGTTTGGAGAGGCTGTCATGGCGCTTTGGCTGCCACATGCTCCTCATCATTTCTAGTTCTGAATTCTCATTGGAGCAGCTTGGTCCCTGTTGAAAAGCCCTGCTAATCTCCATGTCAGATTTCAGGTCTCCTTCTGTACTGCAGGTCACAACTTCTGTGTTTTTGCAGAGAGGTGCCGTAGCATCACCTTCACCGGGCCTCACTGTGTTTTTGCAGAGAGGTGCCGTAGCATCACCTTCACCAGGCCTCACTGTGTTTTTGCAGAGAGGTGCCATAGCAGCACCTTCACCAGGCCTCACTGTGTTTTTGCAGAGAGGTGCCGTAGCATCACCTTCACCAGGCCTCACTGTGTTTTTGCAGAGAGGTGCCGTAGCATCACCTTCACCGGGCCTCACTGTGTTTGCTACACTCTTTTCTGTTGACTCAGGGTTTGGAGCAGAAACTTCACTTTCCTGCTGTGGGTCAGATGTGTCCGGTTCCACATCATTTTCTGTCACCTTCTGCTGAGGATGTTTAAGAGCGTTTGCAGACTCCACACTGTTTTGTTCCACGACAGATGCAGAACTACACACATTTTCCTGCAAAAATTGTACACGCTGACTTTGAGAGCTACACTGATCCTCTGACGGAGAAGTGATGTTATTGAGATCTGAACTCTGACCTACATCACTGTCCTGTGGTGGGTCAAGTGCTACCTGATTTGTATCACACACCAAACTCTGAGCTACAACAGAGTCCTGTGGTGCGTTAGCCACCACTTGACTGGAATCACACGCCGTCACTGATTCATCTATATCATTCAGTTTTTTATCCAGATTATCCACATTTATCACATCTTTATCAGTACTGATCTCTGAGAAAAACACATGGTCTTTTACAGGATAAGGAGGAGGGGTCCTGAGTTGGCCTTTGGTCACTTCTTCCATGGTCGGTTCAGATAAACTAGAAATGCCGTCCCACTGCAGTCTCTTACACAACTCACCCATTATGGTGTCACAGTTGCCAAGCAGTTCAACATCAAAGTTCATGTTTTTGAGAGGTTCAAGGTTAATCAGGATTTGTGGAACATCAGGAGGTAAAGAATCTATTGAAATTCAAGATAGAAAAAAGAAAAGTCATTTTTAAGCAAATACCCAATGAAGGCATAAATAACAAGAACTGTAAGCTATTTTAAAACCTTCTGTTTTGTTTGTCATTTTGGGCCAAGCGGTGGTACCTTTGGCTATTTTTCGTACATACTTACTACATTTAGCTGTTTTATCGTGCTGTTGCATATCTTTTGTTATTTTGCAACTTTACATTTTCTGATGCTAAAATGGCAATGTCCGAATCTCGTTGGTTAGTACCTGGTTGGTTAGTTTTTAGTTTTGTTTTGTACTTTTTTATGTTTTATATTTTCCCCCTGCATTTAACAAGTTCAAAGTGTCCCCTTAAGATTAAACAGAAATGAATGGATGGTAGGATAATCTAGATTTTATATCAATGTGTGGATAGTAAGGTAGTCCACACTCTACAAAAATGAATTGGTGCTACAGCAGTCCACCTTTTACAGATATATATAGGTGTTATGATCCAGACTATACAAAAATGTTTGAGTGATTAATTAACCCTTTCCCTGGAACCTCAGTAACCCCTGACATCGTTGTACTTACTTGGAATAAGAGCAACTGGTCAAACTTTCCTTGGAACCTCGGTAAACCCTGACATCGTTGTACTTACTTGGAATAGGAGCAACTGGTCGAACTTTCCCTGGAACCTCGGTAAACCCTGACATCGTTGTGCTTACTTGGAATCAGAGCAACTGGTCGAACTTTCCTTGGAACCTTGGTAAACCCTGACATCGTTGTACTTACTTGGAATAGGAGCAACTGGTCGAACTTTCCCTGGAACCTCGGTAAACCCTGACATCGTTGTACTTACTTGGAATAAGAGCAACCGGTCGAACTTTCCTTGGAACCTTGGTAAACCCTGACATCGTTGTACTTACTTGGAATCAGAGCAACCGGTCGAACTTTCCTTGGAACCTCGGTAAACCCTGACATCGTTGTGCTTACTTGGAATCAGAGCAACTGGTCGAACTTTCCTTGGAACCTCGGTAAACCCTGACATCGTTGTACTTACTTGGAATCAGAGCAACCGGTCAAACTTTCCTTGGAACCTCAGTAACCCCTGACATCGTTGTACTTACTTGGAATCAGAGCAACTGGTCAAACTTTCCTTGAAACCTCGGTAAACCCTGACATCGTTGTACTTACTTGGAATAAGAGCAACCGGTCGAACTTTCCTTGGAACCTTGGTAAACCCTGACATCGTTGTACTTACTTGGAATAAGAGCAACTGGTCGAACTTTCCTTGGAACCTCGGTAAACCCTGACATCGTTGTACTTACTTGGAATAAGAGCAACTGGTCGAACTTTCCTTGGAACCTCGGTAAACCCTGACATCGTTGTACTTACTTGGAATAGGAGCAACTGGTCGAACTTTCCTTGGAACCTCAGTAAACCCTGACATCGTTGTACTTACTTGGAATAAGAGCAACTGGTCGAACTTTCCCTGGAACCTCGGTAAATCCTGACATCGTTGTACTTACTTGGAATAGGAGCAACTAGTCGAACTTTCCTTGGAACCTTGATAAACCCTGACATCGTTGTACTTACTTGGAATCAGAGCAACCGGTCGAACTTTCCTTGGAGCCTCGGTAAACCCTGACATCGTTGGACTTACTAGGAATAAGAGCAACTGGTCGAACATTCCTTGGAACCTCGGTAAACCCCGACATCGTTGTACTTACTTGGAATCAGAGCAACTGGTCAAACTTTCCTTGGAACCTCAGTAAACCCCGACATTGTTGTACTTACTTGGAATCAGAGCAACCGGTCGAACTTTCCTTGGAACCTTGGTAAACCCTGACATCGTTCTACTTACTTGGAATAAGAGCAACTGGTCTAACTTTCCTTGGAACCTCGGTAAACCCCGACATCGTTGTACTTACTTGGAATAAGAGCAACTGGTCTAACTTTCCTTGGAACCTCGGTAAACCCCGACATCGTTGTACTTCCTTGGAATAAGAGCAACTGGTCGAACTTTCCCTGGAACCTCGGTAAACCCTGATATCGTTGTACTTACTTGGAATAGGAGCAACTGGTCGAACTTTCCTTGGAACCTCGGTAAACCCTGACATCGTTGTACTTATTTGGAATAAGAGCAACTGGTCAAACTTTCCTTGGAACCTCAGTAAACCCTGACATCGTTGTACTTACTTGGAATCAGAGCAACTGGTCGCACTTTCAGTGATGACCCAATGACGATGAGTAGATCACACTTGTCTTTATCAGCAGCCATCTGTTGATGGAATTCCTCAGGGAGACTTTCTCCAAAGAATACAATATCTGGCTTCATCACTGCAGTGATGTCCTCGGGGGGGCACTTAGGACAGTGGGGAATCACCTGTCAACAAATACCAGTAGAGTTGTTCAATCATTTTACTTTTTATAAACACTAGTCTGCGTTACTAGCCTGTGGTAGTTACGATTTGAAAACATTCTACTAGGCACACCTATATTTTATAGTAAATAGTAGTTTTTCTAACCATGTTCCACAATTATTTTCTTTGTGTGTCTGGCTATCGGCATGATACACCACTGCTAACCAGCTGTAGTTAAAACTCCCAGCAATTATTCTTGTGATACATTAGTGGTACATCAGTGGTGCAAGTTCTCAATGTAGCATAATAAGGTTATTAAATATTAGGCACATGTAACCCTGGGTTATATAATATGATATATATATATATATGGTGTGTGTATATATATATACGAGTGCTGTCAACTGTCTGTATACACGTGTGTTATCCCGTCTCGTAAACAGTGTATGTGACGTCATCAGTTCGGAATGCATGTACCTGTGTTGTTATGTTCTGTTTCAACATTCTGACTGAATTGTACTTAAAACGTAGACCTTAGACCTGCCCCTTGCACGAATAAAGCACCCTATATTTCCGCCACTATATTTTGGCTACTGGGTAGATACTTACTGCCCAGTGGTCATTCTTACAATCCGACTCGTGAGAGCCGGATCAGATTACTGATAGAGCTTAGCCTTTAATTATATAGAGGGCGTACAGATACATTGTCGCCAGCATGTATTAGCAGGCTAGGAACATCATACCCGGTATCTCAGAGATTATAAAGGAAAGATATACACTTAAAACAACTTGTCCGAGTTATTGTTAAAACTGAGCAACCGGTGACACACATAAGCAACAAACAAACCCAAACTGGAACGAAAATGGTTGTTAATAATATAGCCTGCCCCAATTGTTTGATAACAATATTGTCTTAGAAGCCGTTGTGTTGCTGGAGGGGAGGAACTCTTGTCAATTACATTGATACTGGATGGTAATAGCCTTCACCAAAAAGTCCTTTCTTGAACAACTACTTGGCTGTAGAAATTTCAGCGAACACAACAATTAATCCTTCAGCTGATCAAATTTTGTGTAAGAATAAATTGATATTATATAATTTATCACAGGTAAATCTTACAAAAGGATGTTTAGAAATGTTATATACTATACCTGTTTGAAAATATCTGCCTTAATATCATCTGCCTTCATCTTGTGCTTGCAAACCATACAGGTAGCATTGGCAAATGATCCTAGAGAAAACCAAGACATATGGTACATCTAAACAACAATTCTAAATAAGATTTTGTTTTGAAAATAGCACATGACTGAGGTATAAAATGTCTGAGAAGAAACAAAAGACATTTAAATATTCAGAAATATTTTGTTGGAATTTTCTTTACAAACTCAAGTAAATAGATATAGGTTGCCTTTAACTGAAGGTTTTCTTTTATTTTCCACTCTCCAGACAGTTAGAATTAGGTATGCCTAAACATAAGTGTCACATAATTGAAGCTGAGCACTCAAGCCTATAGATACAACTGTATAAACTGTAGCCCTTACCATGGCACTGAATGACACTGGTTATCCCGGCCACTTGCTCCAGGGTATCTATATTCTGGGTATAATTACGTAGAAGCTTTCCCTGACTTTCCAACATTTTGATGAATTTGTGAGATTTGGACGGTTCAAACTGGCCTGGGTAGATTTCCTACAAATTAATCACAGGCATATTATTGTAAAAATAATTTTACAGTACGGTATATGTATCAACTTCAAATCATGTTTACTATTTTTGAAATGTAATATAAAGATTCCTTCACATTGAGGAGTCACCGTTTTTGTGATCCTCACCATCAACAATTTTTTCTTCCACTATACAAAAGTTAACAATTTCATATAATACCTAACAAACCCATGAATTATAAATTATAAATGGCAATGCCATACGATAGTAAATATATCTGAAACAGCTATTATGCACACATGTATAAACATTTCAAGCATGCAAATGCGCCCATCAGTTTAATTACCTTGGCAAATTTGAAAAAAGGTCTTGGGTCATCCCTGAAGTATTTGATATCAAACATTGCCTGGGGATCAGGAAGATCTGGAAAGTCGACGGCTAGTCGGGCATAAATACCATTCCTGGACCGGAAGTCAGGGATGCCACAGGACACCGATACCTAAATGGATAAAATTCTGGTTAATATACAGCATCACCTTGGAAACATTTCAATATTTTGCAGGTTAGGTTGAAAATTGCATTTTATTGGATTGTAAAAATTAAAGAATGGCAATAGTGTAATGATAGCCTGATGGACAGGCGGACCACGGACGCAGGGTGATTTTATGGTGGGTGGACTAAAAACTTTCGTTGTCAATGAGTAAATACTTTATAAGAAGTTGTCCTCTAAAAAATGTCTGACAGACAGAATGACAATGAAAAGGGACATAACTCCAAGAAAATAAAATGATGGCAATGGCATAACAATACGTGCATCACTGTTTTGTGTCTGTAACATCTACATATTTGTTATATGATTGAAACTTTAGAAGGCGTGGAGTTCACAAGAATGTGTGACTGACAGATTGAAAAACTAAAGTCCCTTCCGGTTGGACTGGTAAGGGACTAATAGTTGACAATAAACTGGATTGCAAATATTTTTGTTATTTTTATTTTTCCTTACTTGACACATGTTAGGAGTATAAAAAAAAATATCATTTAATTTACATCAAACAGATTAATTACTTGTTACTATGAAAAACACCTACAATGCACAGCTTAACAGTAAATACAAGAGATCCCAGAGGGATCTTGGCGCCCACCATTGTACCATCTTCATTAGTTCTTTGTCAGTTCGATCTTTTCTCTTCTTTTCTCTAATCTATTTGATCCAGTCATGTTAACAGTAAATGCACCTTGAGGTCATTTTTGATCTAAACTAAATACTGATGTGTATGAAAGACAACCTTCAAAGTGACTTTGTCAATTTACATACTTACTAGTACAGTACTTAATGTGAAAGAAATAGAATCAATCATTGCACTGTCTAGTTCTTCCTTAACTTTAGCCATTTTATTTTTATGATCAGTCTCAAAATATAACATGCACAACGAGGGATTAGGGAAACCTACATATCAAAATTGAGAAAGATCCATCAAGTTATTCCTGAGAAATAGTACTAACAAACCTTCAATGTCAAAAATCGAAGATGGCTGTCGGTTGGCTATTTTGTTTATATGATCAGTTTCAAAAGTAAACATGAACAATAAAGGATAGTGGGGAACCTACATAAAGAATTTGAGAAAGAACTCCCCAGTACTTCCTGGGAAATAGCACTAACAAACCTTAACTGTCAAAATCAAAGATTTGTTTTTCCGATCAGTCTCATAAGAAAATATGCATAAATTCATAACAAAGGAAACCTATATAAATATTTTAGGAAAGATTTCTCAACCTTCAATGCCTGTCGGCCATTTTGTTTATCTGACCAGTCTCAAAAGTTGCCCTGCACAGCTAAGGACCAAGGGGAACCAACATGTAAAATTTGAGAAAGATCCCTCAAGTACTTCTCGCGAAATAGCGATAACAAAAATTGTTTAAGGACAGACAACGGACGGACCACGGATGCAGGGTGATTTGAAAAGCCCACCATCAGATGATGGTGGGCTAAAAATATCAGATGACAGAACAGTATTATAATTGTAGATACGTATTGTAGCAAAGTGGTCCGTGGTTTATTATCAGCATCAATAGACAAATGCACATTCTGTTAAACCATCTTAGAATATCATGTTTATTTCCTTACCCCTGCTCCTGTCAACACCATGATTTTGCTGCAAGTTTTCAGAAGATGTAGAACATCTTCCAAGGTATTAACATGAGGCAGTTTCTTCCTCCGTGGTGGTTCCGACATGATATTGACAATTATTTTCCACAGAGTAAAATCATCCATATCTTCTGGAATTAGGACGTCTGACATTATGAGGTCATTGAGAATGACACGAGGGTTTATTCCTGTCATCATCTGATCTTGAACCCACATCATGGAACCTGGTTGGGATCAGAAATAAAATAACTGTGTGACATTCCATAATCAGACTTTACCAGGCAAAACATCACTAAACTGAATATTAACCTAGCACACAGATATATCCAGACTGAATATTGTAAACCTAATAAGCATACCAACATCACTAAACTGAATATAAATCTAGTATACCAACATCACAAGACTGACAGAATGATAATTATGTCATTTCAAGTGCTCTAACAGCAATATAAATATAGTCAATGAAATTGGCTAGGAGACCATTTTTTTTTTAAGTTATTGGAAATAAATCACACATGACACATCTGTTAAGAAAATGCAAAAACTTATATTCTGCCTCTTATTCTGCTTTTCAAAAATTGGAAAATGGCATAATACATGCTTGTATAATATCAATCATGGATGCAGGGTAACTCTTTCTGTACCATTGTTGTGTACACACGACAACAATGTCATTTTGGTCCCTGTTGACGTGTAAACACGACAAATTATTATGCCGTCTCATACCTGTTAAGACAAGATATCTTGGTGTTACCTGTCTTATGTTTAACTTGTTATAGCACATGACAGTTGCCTAATCCAATTAATTGCTGCTAAAATCAGCACCAATCAATGTGAATTTTTTTTAAGTGCAAAGAACTCATTTTTCATCATGTGACCTATTGTTTTCGAATTTGCGTAAAATATTTACCTTTGGTAGTCTCCAATATATACAATCCGGCGGTGACTTAATTCGATACGAACAGTGGTAAATAAAGATATGTATGTCTATGAAAAAAAACATGAAACAAAATCAACATTCCAGACATGTCACTGATACCTACCAGGAGATGTAGTCTGCCAGGCCTCCTCACTCAGTCCAGACATATCACTGATACCTACCAGTAGATGTAGTCTGCCAGGCCTCCTCACTCAGTCCAGACATACCAGTGATACATACCAGTAGATGTAGCCTGCCAGGCTTCCTCACTCAGTCCCGACATATCACTGATACCTAACAGGAGATGTAGTCTGCAAGGCATCCTCACTCAGTCCCGACATACCAGTGATATCTACCAGTAGATGTAGTCTGCCAGGCATCCTCACTCAGTCCAGACATACCAGTGATACATACCAGGAGATGTAATCTGCCAGGCCTCCTCATTCAGTCCCGACATACCAGTGATACCTACCAGGAGATGTAGTCTGCCAGGCCTCCTCACTCAGTCCCGACATACCAGTGATATCTACCAGTAGATGTAGTCTGCCAGGCATCCTCACTCAGTCCAGACATACCAGTGATACCTACCAGGAGATGTAGTCTGCCAGGCATCCTCACTCAGTCCAGACATACCAGTGATACCTACCAGTAGATGTAGTCTGCCAGGCATCCTCACTCAGTCCAGACATATCACTAATACCTACCAAGAGATGTAGTCTGCCAGGCCTCCTCACTCAGTCCCGACATATCACTGATACCTACCAGGAGATGTAGTCTGCCAGGCATCCTCACTCAGTCCCGACATATCACTGATACCTAACAGGAGATGTAGTCTGCCAGGCCTCCTCACTCAGCCCCGACATACCAGTGATACCTACCAGGAGATGTAGTCTGCCAGGCCTCCTCATTCAGTCGCGACATACCACTGATACCTACCAGGAGATGTAGTCTGCCAGGCCTCCTCACCCAGCCCCGACATACCAGTGATACCTACCAGGAGATGTAGTCTGCCAGACCGCCTCACTCAGTCCAGCCATATCACTGATACTTACCAGGAGATGTAGCCTGCCAGGAATCCTCACTCAGTCCAGACATATCACCGATACTTACCAGTAGATGTAGTCTGCCAGGCATCCTCACTCAGTCTAGACTTATCACTGATGCTATCCAGGAGATGTAGCCTGCCAGGCATCCTCACTCAGTCCAGACATATCACTGACATCACTAAGGTTGTCCGAATCATCTGCTATAACTTCATTATCTTGATCCTACACAAACACAACCTTACATTTAATATTTTAATTTCCATTGTGTACACAGTTTTAAAATTATTTAAGACTAGAATTATATATTAAACATTTTTCTTAACCAAAAGAACAGAGTTCTTAATTCTTTTGCTGAAATTCTTTGATCAATTTCCAAAAATTCATGGACAAGTCAAAATGGAAACCATCTGGTAACACCTGGTTCTCATCTTTAAAAAACATGCTCAATGAAGTTTATTTTACTCTCAAAATAAGTGCTTGTCTTTGTTGTAAATAATTAAAAAACTTTCTGCTAATGACAAAATACACAGCAACCAGTTGCAGCATACTTATATATATCATACAACATACTCATCCTGTTACATGTATATTTATCTCATTTTTCTCTCTCAATTATTCCTTGTCTTAAGTAAAATGGTAAGAAAATATCATGATTTCTTCACTGAGAAATAACTGCCATTGAATCTAAAGTCATTATGATCTTCACACATTTCAACCTAAGCCTACATATAAAACACAATTTATTATATGATGATACAAAAATTGTCATAAGTTACATGTAAGAGATAAACTCACAATATTATTCTGTACTGGATGCTCTTGATCTGTTGTTTCCCCAGAGAAATTGTCCTGTCTTGTCGCATCATAATTACCATTCACTAAAATCACAAATATTAATAAATCAATATCATGAGAATTAAATACCAAGATTTAAAATGCATCAAATCAATATCTGCCACATGTACACTAAAGGTGAAGATTAAACATTACAGCCAAGCAGAGGCCAGGTCTGTCTACCAGTGCCTCATATAGACGTTCACCCACTCACAGCAGCGGTTTATGTCTTGCCCAGGTGACTGAAAGTTCTACAAAGTAGACATGATTACTTACAAATAAATTCATGATTCACAATTACAATTAATTGTTAGTCTCTGAATTGTTATTTGTGAACTTTTTTCACTTTAAGCCTCAGAAATTTCATATGGACCAGAAAATAATTTTCTTGCACAGAAAAATGACAGGATGATAATTATAAAGCTGCAGTGGAAAAAAGTATGAAATATATGGGACATCTATTTTGTTTGTCTCCTCAAAGAAACACTGGAGGTCTAATTTTCAAAATATTTATAAATAGTTTACTAAATGCAACATCATTCTATTTATAATAATACAGGGTTTTATTTCCCCAACACCATTCTTAAAGGTACATTACACATACCCATTCCATAGAGAAAAACATATAACTCTACTTCACATTGAACTTGTTACAAAATTAAATTTGTGAATATTATTTTGAATTATTTATGATTTTCCTTATAGAATCAGATGATATATCATAAACATCACAATTTCAATATTAACATTATTAAAATATTCCCAACTTTTTTTAGTTTTGTACATGTATGTTTTTCTAAATATATGGACCCTTAATTTGAAACTTTCCAAAAAAGTATGACTTACTAGGGGTTGTAATTTTGGATGACCATAAAAACTTTTAGGAGGTTGTTGATCATAAACATTAAGGGATCTACAATCTACTAGTCTACTATACAACGTGAACCTGTTTTTTTAAAGAGGTCACGATGACCTAATTTTAGCAGGTTATCAATTTTAATTTCCATTTTTTTATTTTTTTATTTTGGTGTATAGATAAAAAAGACATGAACTATCTAGAATGCATATCTCTGTCGGCTGTCATTATGTTGTACCCATACATGATAGATAACATCTATGATTCGGCATATATTGCAAACAGTCGTCTACAACTTAAAGGGAAACAACTCGAAATACACCAAATATGAGATACCTATGTCAGAAGAATTAAAGTTGTTAGCTTTCGTATGAGATCCCGGCCCATTTCTTATTTCTGTTGAATCAATATTAAACGTACAGGAAATGTCACAGTCGCCAGAAGTGCTGTCTGGTTCGATCCTTTGGCGTTTTGATGGGACCTCTTCTAAAATCTTTACGTCTTCCGCCATTTTCTTTTTTTGGAACCACATCGCATGCGCACTGAAAAGTTATTTGCAGGGGAGTTATCATTATTTACAGATTTTGAATGGGAAATATTATATTCGAACTGACATAGAAGTTACGCCCTTGTAATACGTTCATAATCCATACAGTACATGTTTTATGAACATAAGAATGTATTTAGAGAAGCGGTATTACACGCAAAGCTTTCACCATCGATTCCCATGTCAAATATGCAAATGAGCTCCCGAGTCCCGGCATGGAGGAGATCTTGCAACATAAGTGTAGAGAAGAGGATGATTTCTATAAAATTCTGAACTGTAGCGAACATTCATCGGTATGTAATGTTAAGATGAAAACACATGATATATAAAACCATTTTATTTTGTCTATTATTTTTTGATAGATCGACAAACTTGTGATTTATAACTATCATTTTATATGTCGAGGATCAATCCGAAAGTAGAGTACCTGTCAGCTGTCAAGTTAGACATTTAATAGCTAGACACACAGGCAATACATACATGAAATGATAATGTGTTTAAAAAGTATGCACATTGTTTCGAATGCTTTGCAATACGTTCGATCTTTGGAAGAAAAAACAAACGTTTCATACAGGCTCATGTCAGTGTATTTCCTCAAAATGATAAAAATGTGGAAGTTGCTTGGTATACCCATGTCAGGAAAAATGTCAATACTGCCCTTTACAGAAATTATTTGTTGAAAATATTGTTGACTTTGTCTGATAAGTAACATTTGAATGCAGAATTATTGTGGCGCAAAATTGCAATGAATAATGGAATTCAAGAAAAAAAACTTACCTGAACATGCATTCCTGAAGTATCCATTTATTGACTATTATCGGGAAAAATGTAAGAAAATGTGTCAAATCTCCAGAATAATAGCATATATATTTCCACTGAATAAATAACAACTGCATGAGCATAAAGCCATAAAGCCAACAAGGCTGCCTGAAGTTGGGGGAAAAAGCATGCAAAGCAAGTGCGATTTTACCTGTACACCATTCAAAACACCTTCAGGTTCTCACTCAGGAAATCTGACTTGACTTGTATCAATAGCCTTGTTAGCTTCATGAATTATTGTAAAATATCCAATGAAAATACATGCCATCATTCTTGAGATTTGAAGTATTTTCTTACATTTTTCTCGATAATAGTCAATACACAGATACTTTAGAAATGTATGTACAGGTAAGTGTTTTCATGAATTACAATATTCAATGCAATTTTGCACCACTAAAATTCTGCATTCAAAAGTTACTTTTCAGACAAAATCAAGAATATATTCGACAAAGGTCATTATTGACATTGTTCTTGACATGGGTATACCAACCAACTTCCATATTTTTTTCATTTTGAGGAAAAGTTATGAGCCGATCACATACTATATACAGTGACAAAGACATGTATGAAATACCTTAATCACTGTGCACCTATGGAACTTGGAAATATTAATTGTGTAACAGGTCAGGAGATGGGAAAAATGCACGTACAGACCTGGGTTCGAATCCGGGACCCTCCGAAATCTAGACGGACGCTCTACCAATTGAGCTACCTGGTCACAGACGATGGAGCCAGTGCAGTTCCGACACATTCCTCTCTCCGGAATTAAGAACTATTGCGGTGATGTGCAATGCATTTATATCAGGTTTTTTAGTTGGATCGTATGGCGGAAGCATTTGCATTTATCTATTGGGATTTACAAGTTTCGTTGGCGATATCAATGTTCAATTACTATAAACCACGTGAGTACTTTGAACACTCGCCGACTTCCATTTCATACATCTTTATATAGGAGCTGTGCAGGAACTCTATCGTTATAAATCTCTGATTTAGATAGAGCTCCTACAGGAATTACTTTTTCTAAGTCTTCGGCCCCAAGGGCCCCAACCCATACCTCGGTATCCCCTTGTCAAGCATATATACACACAATGCTTGAAACAAGGATTGGTCACAGGCACCACTGTGACAGGAGATGGAAAAATGCATGGCCAGACCAGAGCCCAGGATCCTCCAAAATCTAGACGGAAGCTCTACCTATTGAGCTACCTGGTTGCAAACAAATGACCAGTCCAGTTCCGCTACAATATTTTGATTGTGTATGGATGTTTCTGGTTTAAGTACTAATCAGCTGCTAATATTAATACCCAGCCTCCTCAGCTCTGACGATGTAATAAAACATTGTCTCGTCTTCAGAAGCTATATGTGATTGCAGCTAGGTTTTGGTAAGTTACTAGAGCTGCTGTTATTTGACATTCTGGTAGGAAATCCATATCCTGTTATTGTGTACTGTATAGACTGGCTACCCACTCTTGCCATGGCACAAATATCTTCATCAGACAGCAAGTAAAAGGTTGCAGTTACAGAGACCAAGACTGTTTTTGTAGTTTGCACTAGAAAAAAATTCCACTAACTTCTCTATAATTTTGCTTATGGTACACATTCCATGAACAGAATAAGACTTAACGAAATGTGTGCAGAGTGGTTAGCCTTGCCTGATTTCTTCTGACTTGCTCAGAGTTCATGGCAGTCAAGATTTTATGACAGCTCTGTAAGTTTATATACAAAACCAGAAGTGCTGGACACACTACAATGTATATATATACTATTATATTTTATAGTATATGTAATTACACCATTTTAGCGGCAAGTTCTAGCTGGCAGTGACTTGTGTACATACCTGCCAGTAATTAGTCTAGTAGTGACCTGTCCACCCTCTTGTCCTCTTGCACCCATCACTTAAAGACAACAACTTGATTATTAAAATCGTCCTTTTTCTTCAGACAGAACAAATAAATACAGAGTACAAGATCCTTGCATTAGAATGTCATCCCGATAAAAACCCTGCTGACCATACTGCAGGTAAGCAAGATACAAGTTTATGTTTATACTTATACAATTGCAAGTACTGTACATTTTAGGTTGTTACATAAGTGTTACATCAGAAATCTGGTTTTGATACCTCCTGTTTTAAGCTTGCTTATACAGCATGCACTGGTTGTAATAAGGGTTAGTCACATGCACCAAAAAGTCATACTAATAGGAATCGAAACAAAATGCAATTAAGCTAGTATATGGGATGCAAACCTGAAACCTCCAAGTCAGATGCATGATGTCACAAATAGAACTTGTTTACTGGGACCGAAAAAGAATCCGAGACCCATGTGAAGTGTCATTTTGTGAAGCAAAACAATTTTGAAACTTGATATTTGAGACTGCAAAAACTAACTTTGAATTTTTTAATGAAATGTACTCCAATCATAATGTAAAAAAGGTTGTTTTTTTACCTTTAAACTACTTGTAGGTTTTACAGATTTGACTGTAGTCATTTGAAATGAGAACCATGATATGCTTTTATTTGTTCAACTTTTGCTAAAGAAACTTGTTTTGTTCTTATTTTCAAAGTTGAAAAATTTGCAAGACTTCAAAAAGCCAAGGAGGTGTTAAGTGATCAGGAAATGAGGAAAAAATATGATAAGTGGAAGAATTCTGGGATTGCAATGTCGTACGACCAATGGAGTGGTTTACGTGACTCTGTCCATACTGTAAGTACTATAACAGCCAAGGGGAGAATGCAGTGAGGACTTATTTGAAGTTATAATTAAAATTGCCATTTTCATTTATTTGAATAAATCAGTATGAGACTATAATGTGACATTAATCCATTTTAATCAGTATCAAAATACTAAATAAAGGTTTCATACAAACACCTGTATCTACAGCTTAAACAAACACTTTCATCAGTATACATGTACTGTATACGCTCATTCATCATTACACATGTACTGTATAAATACTTTCATCAGTATACATGTACCGTATACGCTCATTCACCAGTACACATGTACTGTATAAATGCTTTCATCAGTATACATGTACTGTATACGCTCATTCATCATTACACATGTACTGTATAAATACTTTCATCTGTACACATGTACTGTATAAATGCTTTCATCAGTATACATGTACTGTATACGCTCATTCATCATTACACATGTACTGTATAAATACTTTCATCAGTATACATGTACCGTATACGCTCATTCACCAGTACACATGTACTGTATAAACTCATTTATCAGTACACATGTACTGTATAAATACTTTCATCTGTACACATGTACTGTATAAACTCATTTATCAGTACACATGTACTGTATAAACTCATTCATCAGTACACATGTAATGTATAAACTCAATCATCAGTACACATGCACTGTATAAACTCAATCATCTGTACCCATGTACTGTATAAACTCATTAATCAGTACACATGCACTGTATACACTCAATCATCTGTACACATGGACTGTATAAACTCATTCATCAGTACACATGTACTGTATAAACTCAATCATCAGTACACATGTACTGGATAAACTCATTCATCTGTATGCATGTTCTATACAAACACATTCATTCATCATTGTACTGTTTAAACAGTCTGTATAAACACAGTCATTAATTTAATAAGTGGTCCTGGCCCAGTTTTATATATTTGGTAACACTCAGTTTTTAGAGATGATATAACAGCTTGTACAAGACTGTTATAATATATCATACTTGTGGTAATCACAATATTTAGGTCGGTGCTGCTTCATGTGAGCATGCAGCAATAGGAATACCCACTGTATTACAGGAAATTGACAGGAACCAGCAGTTCATGTAGGACTTTATTCAGTTGTAATACAAATCTATATACTTGTATATATATATATGATATAAAAAGAAAAATTCTCAACAGCAAGTCTTTAGTACTTTCATCTCATCAAGGAGATTCTTCAGACTGTTCATTTGAAGTAGATACAATGTATTGTGACGTCATAAACTATGACGTCACATAAAAGTTTGCTATAGCGACGTCCACTATATGGGTACCCACCATAGCGATATCACAGCAATAGAAATACATAATTATGGTCTTAGGGTAAAGAGTACTATTTGTTTAGGATTTAGAATTACTATAAATACTATGATTTATGGAGAGAAAAAAAGAAAAGAAAAAAAAATCCCTGTGTGGAGCGAACTCGGGGCCATCACATTACTGATCCGACACACTACCGATGTGTGTATATTTTTATATTATTTCTTCGTCCGTAAGGATCATTTTTCTGCTTTTATAATATATATATATATATACTTACCATTTCAAATATATTGTTTCATTATAGTCCATGCACTGGGCATCAGTAAAACCACAGCCCATGTTGGATCACCCCGAACACAGGATAAAAAGACCAACCCAGCGATCCGACACTCATGGAAGTGTCCCTGTCAGTACCACGTCAACTTCATACCAGTTAGGTAATCAAGCTTATATTGTGGCTTATAAAATAGTCAAAGCAGTCATAAAACATCTCAAGGTCTAATTAAATTAATCTACAATATAGAAAATTGAAATGGAAGAAATGTGCAGTTCAAGATCATGTCAATACAGTATAGATAGTCACCACCAGATAGTGTGAGTTATAATCTGTAATTTCTTATTGGAAGAAGAAAAGATTGTACTGCATGTAATGCTTGCATAGTAATGGAGGAAAACAGATGCATGACCTGTATAGTGATAATGTAAGACTTGTACAGTGATGATCATCTTCGCTAGCCAAGTGGAGTGTATACGAAGCGAACACTTGGCTAGCGAAGATGAGTGATGATAAGATGGTCATGTTTCAATAAGTGAAATAGAGCTTGTGCCAAACTTCCATTGAGAAAGGAATACACAGTATTAGCTCATACTGGTAATCGTACACGTATCTCATTTCCATTACAGCCACAAAGGAAGCCTCCTCACCCCCATGGGAGAGGGATGCAGCCTCTACTACTTTGTCCAAGTTCAGAAACTATGAAATTTGACCAGTGTTTCATTAAAGGTCGTAACAATTGCAAGACCGCTGCAGTTTAGAAGGACCAAAGGCTATATGTGTTTGATTCTTAGAGAAATTTTTGAACTGATTTCAAACATCAGTTTGTTCCATATTCATTGCTAAAAAGGGTATTTTTTGGCTGGCATCAATGAAATAAATATGAAAACTAACTTTGATAGAAATAGGTGGGTATTTAATAAATGGCCAAATCAGAAAATTGCATATATTAAGTATGAATGGAATCCATCCCTGAAGTAAGGTATGGATAAAGTCATTCAAACCAAGAATGTAATGAGCAGGAGACTGCAGGTTTGTTGTATAGTTTATGCCATTGGTTTGAACCTCCTTGTTTCTATCCCACACCATGGATTG
The DNA here is from genome assembly GCF_002113885.1 of Mizuhopecten yessoensis. Lineage (NCBI taxonomy): Eukaryota > Metazoa > Mollusca > Bivalvia > Pectinida > Pectinidae > Mizuhopecten > Mizuhopecten yessoensis. The sequence continues at coordinate 147,641 of NW_018408484.1, forward strand.
AGTGTCTTGCATACTTTATAAATACCTGTTGAAGTCAGCTGTTTTTCTGTGGTCAGTTGGTAAATGCAGTGCATAGGAATTTATGTGAAAAAATAATGAGGCCTAGTACTGACCCTGAGGATTGTTTCTGGCCTACCTGTACATGTCCATCTACATGCCTGCATCTGAGAAACATGGACAGTCTTGGCTCTCTACATGTACATTCTGTAGTGTCGAAAGCTCTGAACTTTTATAACATATTTGTCAGTAGTAAGCTCTCCAGGGACTTTCATTCAAGTAATGTGACTTACATTTATCAATCAATCATCCCTGATATACTAGTCCTTATTGGTAACAAACTTGCATGTTGCAGCTTTTTACCTAAATTGGTGACAAATAAGTCATTTTTTTCCATTTGTTCCTGTTTCAATGTATTCTATGTAATATAGGCTGTATGATATACCTTATTTTACTTTATAAAGACAAGTCTAGTCTTTGGTAGTGTTGAATGCTAATAAGATAATGGAATATTAACAAGTATTTTATTAATATGAATATTTGATGTATAAACAGTAATTAGCAATATCATAATAGCCATTACAACCAAGACTGTTTTACTGTCCCTCTGTTCATGGAAATCTTCTTCCCAAATTATTAGTTGTGCATTTTTCATCACATTTCCTGAAAACTAGTGTCCAACTTTAATCCTATTTTCTTGCAACTTAATTACCAATGCAGTGTATTTATCTCCTACACCATACTAATCTTGAAATTTCAGTGGAGTTACGTCCCTTTGCTTACTTGTGTAGGGTTATAATACAACTATATATATATATTCTTTTGATTCTGAAGCTGTGGACCAATTGACACCGATTTTAACTTTAATGAAGGGGTTAAGTTTTACATTTTGCTTTTGATTTTATGTTTTGTTATTTATTTATTGAAGAATATGTATACAGTGTTATATTTTTGTTGATGTAATAAACAGTGTATATTTTTGTTGATGTAATAATAAACAGAGTGAAATGTAAAAAAAAAAGTTTGTATGTGATTTTTGCCTTTATTTCAGTTAATTTAATGAAAACAATTGTGACTATAATATAATCACAGGATAAGTGTACAGCATATTCCTTGTTTCTGGATGAATAGTTATACCTTGTATTTGATTTCATCAAATGGAATGCATACTTTGATCGCTCTTGTAATAACTTTAACAATGACCTTCAACATTTTACCAGCTCCAAGTTTCCAGGAGAGTAGTACAGACCCGAGGCTTTGGGACACCTGTTACTTGGATGTCTAGCTTAATGTGATTGGCTCCTGAATATATTTGGCAAAACAAGAAATGACCTAGGTTTCGGCTAACAGGACATAAGAAGCGGGCTAATTTAAGAAATTACAAAAATCACCAAACACATGTTTGGGTCCTGTAAATTGTAATATGGGATTGGAATTAGAGAGGGATATATATATATATATAGTTTCCTTGTTTGTTTGTTCATCAATTTGTTTGCATCCGATGGACAAGTTATCCCAACAGTGGATGGGGCCCATTTGAGTGAAATAAAATGGTTAGGGTTATAGGTAAAAACTAGGGTAGGTCAGGGTACCTTAATACACGTTTTTATGTCCTTACCAATAATTTTAATTGCTGCAAGTAACCTCCCCTTTCAGGCAATAACTTTTGTGAAATCTACTGCAGGTAAAAGACAGATGACCTACTGATATATAGATGGCTATTTGATGACATACTCCTTCATGGAGATCATAGTCCAGTACTGGTATTGTGGGCATGATTAGGTCAACTTTCCATATGTGACGGGAACGACTTTTAAATCCTCGTGATACAATCGAAAGATGTTTCCATATTTGACGGGAACGACTTTTAAATCCTCGTGATACAATCGCAAGATATTTCCATATGTTCCATACAAGCAATAAAAATCAAATGCTTAAAAATATTGGAGATTGCTAAGTATGTTTATTTAGTCCTATTATGTTGTGGGTATATGTTTATATCGCCAGTGGAGGATCCTGTAACTGTTTACAGTGGAGGATCCTGTTACTGTGTACAGTAGAGGATCCTGTAACTGTTTACAGTTTAGGATCCTGTAACTGTTTACAGTGAAGGATCATGTAACTGTTTACAGAGGAGGATCCTGTAACTGTTTACAGTGGAGGATCCTGTAACTGTTTACAGTGGAGGATCCTGTTACTGTGTACAGTGAAGGATCATGTAACTGTTTACAGAGGAGGATCTTGTAACTGTTTACAGTGGAGGATCCTGTAACTTTTTACAGTGAAGGATCATGTAACTGTTTACAGAGGAGGATCCTGTAACTGTTTACAGTGGAGGATCCTGTTACTGTGTACAGTAGAGGATCCTGTAACTGTTTACAGTGGAGGATCCTGTAACTGTTTACAGTGAAGGATCATGTAACTGTTTACAGAGGATGATCCTGTAACTGTTTACAGTTGAGGATCATGTAACTGTTTACAGAGGAGGATCCTGTAACTATTTACAGAGGAGGATCCTGTTACTGTTTACAGTTGAGGATCATGTAACTGTTTACAGAGGAGGATCCTGTAACTGTTTACAGTTGAGGATCATGTAACTGTTTACAGAGGAGGATCCTGTTACTGTTTACAGAGGAGGATCCTGTTACTGTTTACAGTTGAGGATCATGTAACTGTTTACAGAGGAGGATCCTGTAACTGTTTACAGTTGAGGATCATGTAACTGTTTACAGAGGAGGATCATGTAACTGTTTACAGAGGAGGATCCTGTAACTGTTTACAGAGGAGGATCCTGTAACTGTTTACAGATGAGGATCCTGTAACTGTTTACAGTGGAGGGTCCTGTAACTGTTTACAGAGGATGTTCTAGCGGAGACCAGGGTAAGCCCGGCCAATCAGGACTGATATTTTTTGTAATGAGCAAATATTGACAACTTTGAGAACCTTAGAAGTCCAGTTTGCTGGGCGGGGACATTCACACGAAAGAAATGGCGAGAAAAATTCAATACTAAAATTACTAAAAGGGAGAAAGTTACTTTTTCCCGGGAGGGTAGAAAAAATCATGACCTCACTTCTAGTTTTGCAAACCTTCTGTACACCGAATTCCTAATTATTTATGTCATACGTGTAGCACAATGTCAGCTTCACATGACTATACAAAAAAGCCTAGCACTTACACATGACTATACAAACAAGCCTAGCACTGACTTTTGTGTTATTGTAATATACGGATTTATTGAAATATCATTTTCGAGCAGGTTTGGCTCACGATACCGGGGCTAGTTTGGCCTATATGCAACACACAGGAAGTATTGAAATTGGCGGGAAAATATGACGGTTCATGCTTTATGAACTCATAATTATGCTCCAACGTGGGCCGAATTACCCCAGACTGCCTGTCCGAACGTGCCCAAAGGCCATCCAAGATTCCAACAGAAAAAGCTGCATAATTCATCAAATACGGACGTGTTAGCCCTTTTGTTACAGTTTTTATGAAAGCCATGGAATTTAATAACTTCAAAATGCTGTACACACATACATTTCAACAAATGCCATATACTTCACAGAACGACAAATACAAATTGGCCGAAATTGCCCTGGTTTCCCCTTGATATTTGCTACATTATATAAACATGAAAAAGCTTTATTCAAATGAAGCAAATATGTTTAAGTTTAATTCATATTTTTTTCAGAACTACGCAAACACTTTAACTGTAGGTACATATACACTGTGCTGTTATGTCACGTGTCCATGGCTTGTGATTTAACGAATGTGATGGAGACAGCTGATTTATATGAACTCTGTACGCAGAATCCCTGTATGATATTATTTGTATTACTACAATATATTGGCAATAAAATATAGTGTAAACTAAGATATATATATTTGATATACTTGATATCGGGGCAATTTAAAAGCACTTATAGTTTTCCAATTATTACATTTTATGTTATAAATTTACATAGTACATGTATGAGTAATCTAAAAACAAAACAGAACAGAAAGCGTTTTAACATGTCGGTGGTAACTAATTTGAGCTATTCCACTTTTTTTTTTTAAATATTTTCATCTTAGTTCCTATTGTCTCGTCTTGACCAATGTAAAGGCGTGTTCACATATGACCCTGGTCACGTGGTTCTGTCCCTGCTGTATCAGACAATTCTATAACGATGTTAAAGATGTCGTGTAAAGGACAGTTACAAAACCAAAGAGAGTTAAAGTTTTTCTTTAACTAAATTAAACTTGACATTTTATATTTATTATTGTGGTGTTTTTTTCCAACAATCAGCAGCTTTTTGATAATCTATTTTTTTTTCTCATATATATTTTTATTCAATCATATATACAATTGTTACAACATGTGATGACGTAACGTCAGATGTTGACGCACATACGAAAAGTCGCGGATTTCGCTACATCAGCGCTATATAAAATCTGAATAAGGATCAAATATATATGTTATTATATACCATCTTATTAAGAATTTTTTTATCTACCTGAATATTTCATTAGAATATATAAAAGTTTCGAGTGCAACCTAATAATCACCGATATAACGTCAAAATTCGCCATTACTCCAATGTAATGTGTAACATAAACGGGTTACGCGTTTAAATAAATGAATATTTAAAAGTAAAATATGGGCCCATTCTGCAGATGTTTGAATTTTAAAGCTATATAACAATGTTTTCTTGAATAACATGATACTTGAAAGTCGATATCATTTTTGAAAGTTGCAAAAAATACAGGAAACCCACTTGTATCATTTGTGTAATGTTTTTAGTTGTTCAAAATGTGCCTTCATTCGCAATATGATTTCTAGATGAATATGTTATGTCGTTTGCCTGGATTCGGTTTGGTGCAAGTTCTTAATCTATTCAAACAATCTGCAAAAGTTGATAGAAATTAGAGCGACAGTATTTGGGTAATTAAGATATTACTGGGTCTAGCCGTTATGTAACGGTCCGTAAAATGCGAC